>NW_010131976.1:7839-11456 GCF_000699245.1 Pterocles gutturalis | reverse complement strand
TCCCTGTACAACCTTCCTGCTGGTCCAGTGCTCCCAGTGCCACCGTGGCAGAGCCGTGCCTGCAATGCGTGAGCGTATTTGATGGCAGGAACATTTAAAACCGCAGAGGGGAAGCGCACTCAGCCCCCCCGGATGGTTTGTACGTGACATCGCCCTTCTCCAGTAACACAAAGAGCTCAGAGCCCGGGCCAAGGCCAGCACTGGGAATTTGGTCCTCGGCAGCAGTGCCTGCACGCTCGGTACAGCCAGCCCTCCCGGCCACCGGCAGAAGATGAGCTCCACTGCTTTGTGGAGCAGATTCACATGGAAAAGCAGATTTGCTTTAGCTTTTATGCTTCTGTTTTTGTCCTGGTCAGCAGAAGGCTAGCAGATTTTTCTGTAGCTAAAAAGCTCTAAGTTTTTCCTCTCTGCAGCCCAGATGGCAAGCTAAGTATATACCCTGACAGGCTCTGTCCTGACATCTCCAGGAATATTTGGGATGCATAAGAGGGATCACAGCAAATGGCCTGGGGTGACTTATTTCAGTGGAAACCGGGAAGGGAGCAATGAGCAAAATCTCTGGAGCAACTTCATGTGGCTTTTTTGGTTTGCTGGGATGTGTTTCCATCGCTCTGGGTCCCACAGGATCATGCATGGTTGTGGCTTTTTCCAGCAGCAGCAATAATGATCCCCTCTGACAGTCCAGCACCTTGCAGAAGTAAATGCACTGATTAGCACCAAAAGTGCAAGCAGGGGGTCCTGCCCAAACTAAATGCTCAGTGACGGGGGGCTCTGCCGGATGAAGCAGCCAGAGAGGCCAGGAGGCTCATCATGTCCTCGCAGTAGCTGAGGCAGAGAAGGGGGGTGAAGGCAAGCCCCCAGCACCCACCATGCTGTGGGGTGCTGCACCCGGCAGCCTGGCATCAGCCCCAGGGGCCTTTGGGAGTGGGCAGCTGGCTCTGGGGCTGGGAAGTCACTGGCCCTGCGTTAGCTGCCCTTCTGGGACATGGCAGCGCAGCCGTGTGTGTGCGTATATGTGTGGGGCCAAGGGCTTTCCAGGTGGGAAATGGGAGCCAGGTTGTCTCAAAGGCTTGTGAGCCTTCACTAAGCTGCCAAACCAGGGTGTGAGCCAGGAACTGGCAGCAGGTCCTCCTCTGCCTCCCTGGGAAGGACTCCCACCTGGTTTCAAGTTTGGTTGGAAACACTTCCCAGTCTCCGGTGAAGTACACCAGCCCATCTGCCCGGTCCGCACACATCCGCTCAGCAGATGGGACCCTGTCTGCCCACCCCACGGAGCGAGCACAGCTGCCAGCCGGCTGCTCTGCTAGTGCACCTTAACCCGGACAGAGAAAAGACAGCACTTGCTGCTCGGTGACTTTTGCAGGAGAACTGCTCAGCTCTTCGTCCCCGACCCTGCAGTACGAAGCGTGGGCTCGCTTTGCCCTCGCCTTGCTCACCCCCAGCTGTAAAAGCTCTGTGTTTATCTCAGCCCTATTAGTGCCACTCTCGCAGAGCTGCTGCACAGCCTTCCCCCTATTAATAGACCCATAATTCACACAGGGAAAATATCCTTTAATGCAGTGGTGATATTTAAACCAGGGGAGGTATCAGTATTTTTTTTAAACTTGTTTTTAGGCATTCAGTTCCTTTGCTCCAGCCTCCGCTCCACATCTGTGACTGCAGCCTGCTCCATCCAGCTGAGGGAAATTGTGTGTGCAAGAGGAGTCGGGGCTCCCTTCCCGGCACACCGCTCACATCGCTAGGACTCCCGCGCCTGCTGCACGCTCAGCCACACGCTCGAGGATGCTGCACCTGAAAGTCCAGTTTCTGGATGACTCCCAGAAGATCTTTGTAGTTGATGTAAGTAGGTATCATATTCTCAGTGTTAATTATTGGAAGTCATTGCTGCTCTGAAGGATTGCATGGTCTCTGATAGCTTCTGGGTTTCAGCTTTTAAAAAAAAAAAAAAGCAAAAAAACCTTGAAGCAAAAGCAAGAGGTTATAGCGCTGATTGCTGAATGTCTTTCAGCATTAACACACTCATGTCCCATCTTATTGGCATTATTTGTAAGGAGGAAGAATGGCTTTTGCTGATCTGGTGTTGTCTTTTGGAAATTGTCTAATATGACGCGGTGTTCTTGACAAGTGTTGAGTTCTTCTCCTGTTTATCTGGCTGCCAGTATAAGCATTCAACAAGGAAGAAAATATCTGGGAACAGAATAAAAATAGGATATTTAACCAAACTACCCCTGCTGAGAAACATCTGCATGCATCCCTTCCTGAGCATTCAGCTGAAAAAGAAAGCTGTGGTTTTGAGAACAGCTGAGGAGAAAACTCCCTGTCTGTCATTTTCTGCACAACAGCATCCCACAACACACTGTCATTAGTAACTCACATTTAATAAATGCTAGCTCAGGATATTGACTGCTGAAATAGGTTTTGAATATTAAGTATTAATATCCATGGTGTCAGGTTTATGTATGTACATATATGGATAACTGAAACTAGATATATCTTGACTGTGTGTTAGACACACATCATTTTACAAGTGAGATGGAACACTTACTGTAGGTTACTGTAGGATTTGGTAATCACAGTAGCTAACTGAATTAGCTAATTAAAGTAGATCTGTTCTAGTGCTTACCATCTTCTATGGGACCAGAGTGTTTTATATAAAATCAGTGGGTTTTTTCCTAGTTACATTACATTCCTTAGAGAGTCCTGTCCTCTGGTCTTATAGCATAGCCTGAAAAATGCCCGGTCTTGGATGTACTGCTTGGTTTCTTTGCAATAGCAATTTTGCACAAAAGAGAATTGTAAAGCAATTCCATCACTTGGAACAGTACAGAAGTTGTTTGTATCCTAGACCTGAAGTCAGCTTAAAAATGAGACTAGTAATTTTAAAAATGCTTTTTTATCCATATTGATTAGATCAGGCCATTGTAAGAGACAGTTTGGAAGATGCTGCTGAGACAATATTGCCGCATTTTTTTCCATCTATGCTTTCTTATTTGCCCAAAACACTTAGAGCACTATAGCTCTGCACGACATGTTATTACAGCAAATAGCTTCCATTAGAGGAACTCCTGGTCATTTCCTTTTTTAGCGTGGAATGGTATTGGAAACCCCTTTCAGGCATTTCATGCATTTGATGCTGTGTGGGTACGATAAATGAGTAGTTGAATTAGTGACTTCATTATAAAAGGACCGCTTTGGGCTAAGTTTTGAGCAGATATTTCAAGCAACTCTTCCTAAACCTTTCCTGACTTTGGAAAGCTCTTTTGAATATGCGGTATTTCAGTATAATGGGAGGGGAAAAGACAAAAGAGAGAAAACACAGTGGGCCCGACTCCCCCTCTGCCTCGTGCTCAGCGTATGCATCGATACCTGCCTCACGTGGGTATCGCAGCTGCTGGCACATGTGCCGAGGTGTGATTCCAGCCCAGCTTTGCATGGGAATGAGCTCCTCCCAGGGAAGGGGGAAGGTTTCTGCCTCCATCCTCATCCTCGGTGACGGCCAGGACCCAGCACCCTCCCCACGGAGGCTGAGCTCCCGGGCTCTCCTTTGGCCAGGTGCTGCAGGTGGTTCCAGGATGGCACCAACAAGCCAGGATTGAGCCCCCAGCGCGGGGGCAGGA
>NW_010131976.1:352-7802 GCF_000699245.1 Pterocles gutturalis | reverse complement strand
CACCCCTGGGCTGAGCCATGGTGCTGATGGGGTCCATGGGACACTGCTGGCCGTGCCTGGGTGCAGGGACAGTCACCCGTCAGCCTTTGATGGGTCTCTTGCACTGAGATATTGCAAAGGTGCCTCTCTTCTTCCTCCCGCCCTGGATACCTAGAGCTGGGACCCGGCATGTGCTCTCCCCGTTACAGCCACTCCTCTTCTCTTTAGAAAGGGTCTAAACAAGGCAGCGCTGGGCAGCACAGAAAGGCGAACCACTTTGCAGCCTGGGCAGACAAAGCCTGGCGTCTCTGCTAGTGGAATTTGCTACAGGGCAAGATTCAGCAGCAAGAAAAAAAGAAAGAAAAGGCAAAGCAAACAAGCCTGGAAGAACCAATTGCTGAGGCTGAGTGAAGGACAAAGTGTCTCTTGGTCTTGTGTCCATTACGATGAGCAAAGGTGGGAATTCGTTGAGAGGAGGTGTGCTGAGCTGCTGCGTGAGAGCTGGTCCAGCGAGGGCACAGGTAACGTCAGGTCTGGTGGCTTTTGGTGCATGCCAGCTGCAGCCATGCAGAAGACACTGGCTGGGGGACATCCCTGAGGTGGTGGGGAAAGCTCACACCAAATCTCACGGGCTGTTGCTCCCCCCTAAACCTCAGAGCTGGGTGCAGCAGCCTGTGCTCTGGGGAACACGACAGAAACGTGGCGTTGCCATTGGAACACAAGTGCTGCCAGGGCATCCTTCAGGGACAGGTGTGCGTGTCCCCATGCATCAAACACACTTCTGTCTGCCTCTGGATGTGCCGCTTGCTTACCGTGCCTACAGTCCCCGCTGCTTCCAGCGAGGAGAGGAGGGGCGAGCGCAGCCTCTCCTTTCCACCACCCTCACCACAGGGGTTTCTGCCCGTGGGTGCTACCCTGGCCCTGCAATGTCACTAAAGGCACATAGGGTCGGATGTAGGGTGCCCAGCCCCACACATCATGCCCTTGCCTTGCACCGCGCTCCTCCGGCACAGCCCCGCTGCTCTTGCCTGATGCCGTCCCGAGCACAGCTGCACCCCAGTGCCCGCAGCAGCGTGGGCCGGGGCCTCGGGACCCCACAGACCCAGGATGGGGCCCCTGCAGGCACCACTCTGCGAGAGGAAAGCCTCTGCTTTTAAACCATCCCCTGCATCACAGGGCTTTGTCTCCCTGGCGAGCAGGTTCTCCTGAGGATGGAGCCGCTCGTCTCCACTGCCTGGGGCAGCGCTGGGCTCGGAGGGGAGCGGGTCGCTCCCAGCAGACATGTGGTGGGTAATAACCTGTCTTTCCTGGCTTCCTGACAAAGGCCAAGGCCTTTCATGCTAGAAAATTCTAGCTTGGAAATCAACATTTGTAATTGTTTTAATTACCCTTGTGATGTAGTAATTTTGAGGAGAACTGGAAGTGCTGCAGAGCAAATGCTGTTATTACACTACCACTTTTCAGCAGCCTTTCAGCACAGAGCTGGCAATTTCATCCCAGGAGAAGCCGTGAAAGGTGGTTATTAGTGTGCATCACCACCAGCAGCCGGGGTCCCTCCCGTCCCTGGCGGGAGCAGCCTCTGGCATGGGAAGCTGCAGCCTGCCTCCACCTCCATCACCCAAAATGCCATAATTTAGCAGCTGTCTAACCCGACCTCTCTGCTCCAGCTTGCTTTTGCACTAACCCATGCTCATTTTTGGTCTGCTTTTCATGAGCTGATAAAGGAGTAGCAGGCTTTTTGCTGGGGTGGGTCACTGCCAGGGTCATTTCTGGAGCATTTTCCAAAGTCAGGGGCCTCGCAGGTTGCTCCCCAGCCATGTCACACAGCACGGCAACAAGTCAAGCAAAACACCCACCAAGTGTTTCTGTTTACTGGGAATAACTACAGCTTGGTGTAGTTATCAGCATGTAGTGCCACTTCATTAATATTGCTAAAGTGCACAGACGACCCAGGGCCCAAGGCGCAGGTTCTCCGCAGGGTCCTGTTGCTGCTAATTACCATTAGCCATAATAGGAGCTCGTCCCCAGCTCCCGGGCTCGCTGCACAGGTTTGAGGTGGGCTCCCGTTTGCTCTTAATCAAGCACGTTTGCCACAGCCGTCCCTGGGTCAGGCAAACGCTCATCCTGGGGATCGGTCACTGCTTTGCCCGGACAGCGACGGTTGCAAAAGGTGAGTTTATGCTCCTTAATAAAGGAGAGAAGTGATGAGGAGGAATCTGCTTTCCTAGAGCAGAGGTAAAGGGCATGCAGTGTGCAGTCGTCCTGTCTTGCATGCTGAAACCAGCAGCATTTATTGAGTAAGCTTTTGGAAATCAGGAATCAGGAAAATCCCGCAGCTCCTCTGGGAGTGAAGGCAGGGAGCTGAAACTTCATCTCACCGCAATCCCATCACTGCTGCTGTCAGCATTGCCTCACACGCTGCTTCCATGGTGTGTTTCTTTGCTAGCAAAAGTCCTGCGGAAAAGGGCTCTTCAACCTCACCTGCAGCCACCTCAACCTTGCGGAGAAGGAGTACTTCGGGCTGGAGTTCTGCAGCCAGGCTGGGAACCATGTGAGTGTGGGCCACGGTGCGGGGCCGCGGTGCTGCACCGCGCTGCTGCATCCTCACAGCAACCACCCGCGGGGCCGGGGGCTGGCCAGCACCTCCCCGAAACACCAGGTGGAAAATTTCAATTGAAAGGTTTGCCATGATGCTAAAAAACCCCTTGAAAAGGGAGTTAAAAGGGAGACACAAGCTGGTTGGCAAAGCCCCCGTGATAGCCACGGCCCGTGGGGTTTGTCCGTACCCACCCGGGGGGGCTGCCAGCGGGACGGCTTGCCGCAGCAGCCCAGCTGGCCAGCCTTTCTGTGTTGCATTCTGGCATGCTGCTGCTGCTTTTGTGCCACCTGTCTCTTGTGCTGTTTATTCATTCAATGCTCTTCATTGCCTTATTTCAGGTCTGGTTGGAACCACTAAAACCCATAACAAAGCAAGTCAAAAGTAAGTATTTCAAGACTAAAATTCATCTAAATCACTGCTAGTGACAGACTAGCACAGGGACATTTGTGTAGTGTTATTGCTTGGGGATGGGCGCTCTGATTTCCAGCGTTTACCTGAGCTCATTTTACAGCGTGAGGCTGGGCAGGATTGTTTGCAAAGACACCACAGTCCATATAAAATCCTGTAGAAATACCGCTGCCTTGGCAATCCGGCATCTGCACCATTTTAGGCTTGAGCTGTTAATGACCTGCCAGCCTGGCGGCGGGGCAGGGTCGGCTGTGTGTGTGTGTGTGCACATGGCTGCGCTGGCAGAGCAGCAGCATTGCTCCCTGCACACCCTCCTGTCCCCTTGGCAGCTCTCGGCAGCCCGGAGGCCTGTGCGGTGTGAGCCCGGCGTGAAGCGAGGTTAGTCGTGCTCTGTGCCCCCTCTCCAGCCCCCAGCCCCTCCGTGCTGCTGCATGAAGATGCTGAGGAGACTGACCTGAATTCAGGCTCAGCATCTCCTGCTGTGGCCATGACCAATGTTAACACAGTGCCCTGTTCAGCCTATGCCTGTTTCCACCTCTGCAATGAACCAAATGGTATTTTTCCCAAATGCATGGTGATTAGGAGGTGGTAAACAGCATGAAGCCAAGACTCCAGTGCTTGCCATGGGGAGGCTGCAGTACAGTGGTTGCATGAGTTTCCCTGTAAGGGGAAAGCCTGATAAGGAGCCTCCCCTTTCTGGGTGCACCAGAAGCAGGATTATTTCAGGCACCAATTCCTTCTTACATGTCGTTTCTGGCCTGTCCCTCCAGGAGCCCCTGAGCTATCCCATGGTGTCCTGGGACAGGTGGTGCCTACAAAATTGCCTCCCTTCCTCCATGCTCTTTGCATTGGGTTTGGCTGCTTGCTCTCACTCATCCCATGAAAAAGCTTTGCCCAAACAGCCTCCTGGGAGCTGTTGCATCCCAAGTGCTCGGAGAGCTGTTTAATGTACAGCCCCCCCAACAGCAATTACACCAGGGCTCTGGCCACGTTCCAGACAAGCACCCCTGGCACCACTCCACGGAAACCCCCCTCTTAGCAAGGGTCTTTGCAATTTAAAGAATTGCTGGGGCATTTTCTCTTTAGTAGTATTTAGGTGTCCAGCTCCCTGTTTGCCTCTGTTGGTAACGCTGGGGGTCTGGGCAGGCTGGTTTCTGTGAGCAGGCTGCAGTCCCTGGCGTTCAGGGCTTCCTGCCCTGATTTGTAAGGGTCCAGACTAGTTCACTCTGTAAGGAGACAGCATGTGTGAAGAGAGTTGTAAATGTTCTCAATAGACATGTAAAAGAAAACTTATGAAGATGTTGTGTTTTAAGATCCTAAGGAGGTTCTTTTCAAATTTATGGTGAAATTTTTCCCAGTGGACCCCGGCCATCTGAGAGAAGAGCTGACCAGGTACAGTCCTTGTTCTATTACTTTCTTACCGCATAGTCCTGTATTTTTGCAATTGTGAAGCATGTGTTTAATTCCTTATCTTCATCTAGCTGAACCTGTCTGTGAGCTGTGGTTATCCTAAGTATTGGAAGAGCTCTGTGTTTCACAAAACAAAAACTGAGTGTCTTTTCTTGATCCTCTGTTTTTAAACCAAATCAACTTGAGGGATCAGCCACCTTTAAGAGGTGGCAATTTATTTACAGCCGAACGATTTAGCAGTTGGACACCAAGTCTGACTTTGCTCAGTCTAGTTCCTGCCTCAAGCTGTGTTCTGAAAGAAGAACTTTAATTTTATTTTAAAAAATGACATTGTTAGCTCTTACATTTTAGAGAAAACGTTGTGAACAGGAACTAAGAATAAAACTAAGACAGTGCTTCTGCAGAACATTAGCCCTGAGAGATGCAAATACCCTCCAAAGCATGAAGGAATGTTAACTCTGAAACTTACTAATGGGCATTTCAATGGCAGGACCATACTGGTCATGGTGGTGCTCAGCTGCAGCCTTCTGTGGGGGCCATGCACTCCTCCCATGACCCTGTGGACCTGCATCCCTTGGGTTGAAACATGGGTGAGTGCAGGGAGAGGCACAGGCCCCCTGCAGCAGAGCCCATTCCCCCCAGGGCATGCTCCTGTCCCCCTCCACAGGTACCTCTTCACCCTCCAGATCAAGAAGGACCTGGCACTGGGGCAGCTGCCCTGCAGCGACAAGAGTGCCGCGCTGCTCGTCTCCCACCTGCTGCAGTGTAAGGGCCGGCGAGTGCCCGCAGGGACGGGGTCCCTTCCCCGGGGATGGGGTGCTCAGCAGGGCTTTGGCTGTGTAGCCAGGGCTTCCCCTTACAGTGACCCCTCACAGCCTAACCCTGCTCCCCCTGTGTCCCCACAGCCGAGCTGGGCGACTTCCATGAGGAGACGGACCAGCAGCACCTGGCGACCCATAGGTACCTGCCCAACCAGGAGTACCTGGACAACAAGATTATGCACTACCACCGGAGACACAGGTAAGGGCTGCGCTGCGCCACGGCTGCCCACCGAAACCGCCCAACGGGAGCCTGTGGACGGGACCATTCCCATTAGCAGGCAGAGCCAGCAGCGGGGTGGGTGCGACGCCAGCATGGGTACATCCAAAATAGCATTTTTTCAGCCCATTTCAGCTGCTTTCTTACTCTTGTCATTCCCTGATGTGTTTGTGTCTCCAGCGGAAAGACACCGGCAGAGTCAGATGTTCAGCTGCTGGACGTGGCCAGGAAGCTGGAGATGTACGGGATTCGCCCGCACCCCGCCAGCGACGGCGAGGGGACACAGATCAACCTGGCCGTGACGCACATGGGGGTGCTGGTCCTGCGGGTGAGCCCGGGGCTCTGCGGGTGAGCCCGGGGCTCGGGGCGGGCTGCCAGCACCCAGACAGGGGGACCTTTCCGTGAGGACATCGCCTCGGTCTGGGGGGAACCCTTCTCCGCCTCATGTGCTCCAAACCCTCCCAAATCCTACAAGAGGCAGCACACCCCGGCGGACCTCAGGCACAGAGGTGATGCTCTGGGGCATTGCTGCGGGGCTCAGCCCCACCACCTCCATCAGCGCTGGCTGCGTGCCGCCAGCCCGCCCCGGCTCTGTTGGCCCTTGTCACGGTGAGCGCGGCCGTGTAAGCACCACAGGTTACACGGCTGCGTCACACGTGTTCACCGTGTAATCTTCCAGCAAAAATAGCCACCTCACGTCTGCGCAATTACATAACACTGTAATCACAGCGTAGCTGCAGAATAAATACAGGCTTCCTTGCAGCCAGTGTGAAGCAGCGCTTGCCTCCCACACTGGCTAATTTCAACCTGGGAACATCTCGCCAGAGTATAAAAAAAAAAAAAAAAAAAATCCTAACTGTGGGTCTGTTGCTCATAATTAGCACTGCCAGACCCGGTTATTCAGAGCCATAAACACCCCTCACGCGTGATTAGAGCGTCTGTGTGCCCATTAAAATCTGAGCTCTCCCAGAGAGCTGAGAGGGTCTCAGAGCCACAGCATGGAGTAACACAATTTTACCCGGTGCTGCTGTGACACCAGTCTGGTGTGGCTGTGCTTAAATTGATGTGTAATGATAATGAGGGGTAAGGTATGCTTGCAGCCTGCCTCAGCTGGGTCTGAAGACATGGGAGTGAACTAAGCTCTGCTGTGCTCCCCAGCAAAGGAGAGGAGGGTCCTATTTCTTTTGGGGGGCTGATTCTGCATTAACTCGTGTGATGTTTGAGCTGGGACAGATGAGACTCCTTGCCTTGACCTCTGTGATGTTTGTCTTGGGATCCTGGAGTTTTACAAATAGCTTCAGCAGGCAGAGTTAAGCCCTGAACCTCAATTCCTACTTTTGGGACCAACTGATGGTCAACCACCAAATGCTGGTGCCCCTTCCCCAGCCCTCAGCAGCAGTGAGAGCCGTGTTGGGGTCTCATGTAGTGTCCTGCAAGCTCAGGTCTGGCCCATCATATTTTTGCAGTACTCATTTTCCCCACCCTGCTGCAACTGCTGTGTCTGTCCTTGCAGGGCAATACAAAGATCAACACGTTCAACTGGTCCAAAATTCGCAAACTGAGTTTCAAGAGGAAGCATTTTCTCATCAAGCTCCATGCCAATGTCTCTGTAAGTACTGCACTGCAGGCAGCTGTGGACTGAGGAGCAGCCACGCAAAGTGCCCGATTTTGAAAAAAATCCATTTCTGCTGCTCACGGGTGATTCTCCTCCCCACCCCCCCAGCCCTGAGCACAGCATGTACCACCCCCCGTGTCCCCAGTGGGGTGACGGCACTGCCTCGAGCTGTCAGCAGCCCAGTGGATCCTTTGGGGGGTCAGGAGGGTGAACGGCTCTGTGCTGCTGACACCAGTTTGCTTGTCTCCGGCTGCATAGGCGCTGTGCAAGGACACACTGGAGTTCACCATGGCGAGCCGGGACACCTGCAAGGCTTTCTGGAAGACGTGCGTGGAGTACCACGCCTTCTTCAGGCTGTCTGAAGAGCCCAAGTCAAAGCCCAAAGCCCTCCTGTGCAGCAA
>NW_010131976.1:0-304 GCF_000699245.1 Pterocles gutturalis | reverse complement strand
CCGGGAAGGGCGCAGGCCTGAGCCTCTCCTTTATGTCGGCCCTGGCTGGGTACAAGGAGATGATGCCCAACAGCTGCTTTTCCTGGAGAGACCACTGCCTTGGTCCTGCCCCATCCCCTCACCTTCCCCCGGACACGGGGACGCCCAGGGCTGGGGCTGATGGTGCTGCTCACACCTTTCCACCTTGCTGCAGCGGGAGGACACAACGGCAGCTGCTGGAGCACGGGAGGAAGGCGAAGATGAAGAGTCTGCCCTTCGAGAGGTACAGGGGGCAGGGAGGGGGGCAGTGCTGGGGGGGGGATGG
>NW_010131975.1:0-852 GCF_000699245.1 Pterocles gutturalis | reverse complement strand
CGGAACCCGCTTCAGCGCTCTGCCCCTAACGCTTGCAGCCGCTCTCCTGCCCCGTTCCCAGGCTGCCGGGGGAGAAGCAGGCCGCCAGGCGAGGCGAGGCGAGGCGGGATCTCCCAGTACCAGTCCCAGTACGTACCCCCTGCTCAGGGAAGCCGTGCTCCCGGGAAAACATGCTGGCCTGCTCCGCTGAGTCAGCTCTGCGTCGGGAGCCTCTTCTCCTCCTGCCTCTCCATGGAGAGATGCACGAGTTCTTTCCCTGCAAAGCCCCAGCTCCCAGCCCAACCCCTCCCTTTTCTCCCAAGCCGGGCTTCAAGGGAGAGACAGTAAAGAGCACCTCGCAGCTGCGACTAGGCCCCAGACGTGCTGGAGCAGGCAGCGGCACAGGGAAAGACAAGAAGAAGAAGGAAGAGGAGGAAAGATGGAGGAAGATAAGACAATGGGGGATGGAGGGATGACTTCAAGCCCCTCCTCTGCTGTGGAAGATCAGTTTCCCCAAGATTCCCCCTTTTGGGGGATCCATGGGTGGTGGGCAGCCAGTGGGAGCTCTCTGCTGGGACAGCTGAGCCGAGGATGCTGTGCTCAGGGTTGTCAGTGATGTAAGGCAAGCAGAAGGCGACAAGGACAGCAGTGGAGCACCTTATTCAACTCTGCTGTAGATTAAGATCTTCCCAGGCTCTCACTATCCAGTAGGAAAAGTAAGCATCATGGCAATCTTCCACAACTTCCTATTCCCTTCAAGGGAAGACCAAAAGATACCAAACCCACCAGCCTTTGGTATTTGGCGCTGCTGTACATCAAGTACTACAGAGATTTGGCACTACATCCCCCTTACAAAATAGCTTACTGACTTAA
>NW_010131974.1:0-227 GCF_000699245.1 Pterocles gutturalis | reverse complement strand
TTGTTCCCAGGGGGGTGGGCATGCCCAGCATCCCCAGGGCCCCCACTATCCCCAGAGTCCCCACCATCCCAAGGGTCCCCACCAGTGTCCCCAGCACCCTCAGCATCCCCAGTGTCCCCACTGTCCCCAGTGTCCACAGCACCCTCAGTGTCCCCAGCAATCCCAGTGTCCCCACTATCCCCAGTGTCCCCAGCATCCTCAGCATCCTCAGTGTCACCACCATCCCC
>NW_010131973.1:0-18070 GCF_000699245.1 Pterocles gutturalis | reverse complement strand
GTGGGAGCGCGGGTGAACAGCCCACGCTGAGGGGTGTCGGGAGCAAGGAAGAAAATAAGCGGAGAGTGGGTTTTAATGGGTGGGTTTATGGTGTCTTAGAGACGTTGGGCAGAAGGCAAGGCTTGGGCTGAATCTCCAGCTGCCTGGAGTTACCCTGTCCCTGGTAAAAGTGCCACTGAAAACACTGCGGCTAGAAGAACGAAATGCATTCGTAGGTTGAGAGACAAGTACAGAATGCCAGCAAGTCATTGAAAATATTATTCTAGAAATATTTCCCCATGAAAATGGTACGAGATGCTAACTGCGAAGCAGATCTCGTTTCTGCCCATAGGAAGGACTTGTATTTCCACAACACTGAGACTGAAAGAAAACCAGAAAATTAACAAGCTAGTGGCTAGGTTGAAAGACCGGGGTGGAGGTCAGTGTGGTAAATGGGGACACCAGAGAACTGAATCTGGTTTTCTACTTCGTCGCAGATTTCCTGGGTTATTTTGCATTGGCCCCTTAGTCTCAGTATTCCTCCATCCCTCACCTGAAATGGAGAGAAGCTTCACCAAACCCAAGGGCTACAGGTCTCTGTTTTAAGGTGCCACAGGAGGGTTGGCTTGACTCTGTCCCCAGTCCTGCAAGGAGGTGGCAATGCAGGACCACCGCCAAACACACAACAGAACTCACATGTTAAATAACCACAACAAAAAAAACCTCATTTACCAATTTATGAAAGAGAGGTGCAGTCAATATCCTCAACCCAAGCTCCTTTCCAAGACTTAAAGCACCTTCTGGCCAAAAGAGTCGTATCCTCATATCCTCAAGAGGTTACCCCCAGTACATCTTGCTCTTAAAGGAGCATGAGTGCAGACATAATTGGAAAAATTAAAGAGGAAGAGAGGAAAAGTAATTACAGGCCACTAGAGATAAACAAACATGCTCCGAATGTAGACAAAACATTGAACAGAAGAAAATTAATTGTGCTACAAATCAAAAGGGAAAAATGTCAGCAGAGATCAGCAGAAAGTGAACATCCTATTAAAAGAGAAAATAGAAATAATCAAAATCACTGAAAGACACAAAAGGGGGAGGAATTTGGAAAGCAACCTGAAATAAAAATAAAGGAATAGAGAAAATTTTACTCAGTACCCAGCAATAGTTAAAAATGATGTATGTAGGTTTAAAAAATCTGAAGCCCCACTGGACAGGTGGGTCAGTAGGTGAGAGAAATCCTCAGCTGATGAGACACAAGAGTTCTGTGATTTATACCAACTGAGGCAGGCTGGTTCCCACTGTGCAAAGTGAACTGGGCAAGGCTAGAAAATCCCTGCGGAAGATTAAATGGAGTTTTCCACTATCTCCCATGACCTTCCCCTTCCTCCCTGGCCTCCCCCAGTGGCTTCACAGAAGGAAGGAGCTGGGGACTGGTGAGATCTGGGCTTTGAGGAGCTGTTGTCCCCTTTAGGCAATACAACAAAGATGGTGCAACAAGCCCTGCTCAGGATTAATGGGTCAGCAAAACACTCCCATGAAGCACATTTAGTTTGCTGAAGCCATGTTCGGAAACGGGCCTGTCCAATACCATGCAGGCTGAGAAGCTTTGGTTATTAAGCTGTTTAAAGAGGATAATACGACAAAATATAAGAGGGAAAACTGTAATGGGGTGATGGCAGAAAGGCTTCCAGCTAGTAGCACCAAAATACATGAAATTTTGAAGTAAAAAATGAAATAATCTGTTCACATCGTGAGAGCGGGGATCATGACCAAGGACTGTCATCACGAACACGGAGTTTCCCTTTGTTGGTGCTTTATCTGCTTTCATTCCCAGTGTTACTGCCAGGCAAGGACTGGGCTTCTTTCTGCTTGTCTTTAAAGGAACCACAGAGGCAGGTTAACACATCAGCCTTTATAAAATCCACAAACTCATTTTTCCCTTTAAAGCATAAGGAACACATTCATATTTCACTCCCATTTCTCTCCATACAAAAGCACAGGGTCGGAATTAATGAGTAAAGTATTTGTGTGACGTTTTATATTGTATTGGCATTTATATAGTGCTTTTCACAGGTTTCATGTCAAAACCCTTTACAGGGCAATAAATCATATACCTTTCCTGATGAAATTGTATGTAGGCAATTGGGCACCTATCCTGCCCTCAGCAACGTCCCACGTGCGAGACACGGGGAGTGTGATGAAACCAGCAGGAGTGGGTCTGAAAAAAATGGATGTAGGTCAAACTTTCCCCCCTTAATATCCTGTAACATGTTAAAAAGTCTTTAGAGCCCAGTTGAACAGCCACAGGAGTGACCTAACCTTAACATGACAAAGCTTCTATTACAGTCTGTATTACTCAACATGCAAATTGAATTGTGGGTCTTACACTTAACTCCAGGTTTTTTTCCTCTGAATTTAAACAAGATGTCCATTTACATGGGAAAAAAAAAAAAAAAAAAAAGGATTTTTCAATTGAGTTCATTTCTAAAAATAGTGTTCATTCACAAGACTGAACCCAAGTACCAAATTTTGGTTCCTAGGCTTTCTGTTAGCGTTCACAAACATCTCTCCTAACATGAAATTTGCAATGTGACAGTGCATCTGTGCCCCGTCATCATTTGCTCTCTCATTTGCAGTTTTTCAGATAATGAAGAGTAATGAAGCTCTGAGAACTGTACACGCGACTAGACTGGCTATTTTATATGTTTATTTGCAGTCCTGCCGTGTTTCCAATGCTACTTTTGGGAAAAAAAAAAAAAAAAAAAAAAAAAAAAAAAAAAAGGAAAGTAATTTAAAGTATTTTTGGGGAGAAATGGTTGGGGTTGGTAAGCAGGAGACAGAGCTCTGCTCCATTGTCAATCCAGAAGAATCACAACATTTTGCCCAATTAAGAGCTTTTTGGGTTCCATGGGTGTCAAAGGAAGCTTTGCGGAGTATCCTTCCTGGCAGACCATACACCCTTACAACTTAAATGCAATCGTCCTGAGATTGCACAAAGGCAATGACTGAGAAGTAAATGGAAAATCTTTGCAGTAGCTCAACACCATTTTAAAACCACTTTTCATCCTCCCCTATCTGTAACACATGAAAACTGATAACATTCTGCACATACTGGCTGATAGTTCAAATGCATTAGAAACCAAATAAGTTATGATTTATTAGCCGGAAGAGCTGTTAGAATAATTTGTAAGCGTGCAGGAATACAAAAAAATACTGTTCTCCACCAAACAGACATTTAGATTACTTAATCTAAAATCAAAGTAATTCAGAAGTAAAACAAAAGTAAACAGGTAAAAACACATTGCTGGGTTCCGTTAACCGCCATGGGCTGCCTTAGAAGTGGAGGGTTCTTGCATCTTTTCTGAGGTGATTAATGTCTTGTGAGATTTGAGCACTAACTGTGCAGATGCACTGCCATATAGTGAGCTAACACTGCCTTTGCTTTCTTCTGAGTATTGTATCACAAGCTCTTCACGGACGAGAGCTCAAATTCACACACTGGTGTTGTGCTCTGATGGCAATGGAGCATAATTTTATCTCTTGTTCCTGCCTCAGTGTACAACTTATTTAGTAGTTTAAAGAATGATTTGCAAATAATACACACGCGTAGACTTCACTGAGATGGATGACAACAATAATTAAAATGGTCTTTTCAGTGGGCGACACTATCAGCATCAATAGTTAATGCAGAATTTTAAGAGTAACCAACACATTAGAGCCTGTAAATTCTATTCTTTCTGGCAGTAACACATTCAAAGATTAAATTAGACTAAATTTTGTTGCAACAAAGGGATTTATGTTAGCATTCAGGATTATGCTCCCAGTCAATGTTTATTATGCTTTTGGTCATATTTATTCCAAAGGTCTCATTTTCCTACCTCCACAATTTTTTGATCAGTTTCATTTAAACTGGAAGCCCTTTGCTTTTCAATTTAAAAACTACTGTTTCTTCTTAAAAATTCTAGCACGTTATGGTATCTGGAATGAGTACTAAGAAAAAGGAAACAAGCTAAAGTAAATTACTATCTAACGTAACCCATCTGACTTTTTCTAAAGTTCCTGTTATTGTGGTATCAAAGTACTGGATTTCTGATAACATGTGATCTTTGATCTTAAGTTGGACCTCTGACAGCATTTTTAATTAAACATCTTATTTGATGCCTGCTGTAGCTAAAATGCAAATAGCATCACATAAAGAACAAAAGTTGTGAGAATAGGGGACAGGAAACAATGGCTAGTTATAGCACATTTATTGTACCAAACCAAAGAACTTCATCTTCCAGTCCCTGCTGAATTAAAATGAACAGGTTCAAAGTTCAAAGACTGAGTAAAAACTACCTAGAAATGAAAAATGCTTTCAATTTATTAAAATTAAAAGTTAAATAAACAGTTTGTCATAAGTAAATCTGAGGTACTGACAAAAATAACTCAGAAAACCTGTGATTTTTTTTGTTTCCTTTGCTCTGCAGTGCCCAGCAAATATTCTGTTCTTTTGCAATCCTTAACAGGAGTTTTGTTTAAGACTGGCTGAGATAAACCGCATTTGTTCTCTTTGAAAGGTGTATTCAAATTTTGGCATAGGACTCATTAGTACTAAAGCATGAGACCACTGACAATTTTATGTGACCATATTCATAGCTGATTTGGTAGCTGTTTCTACCAGATATTAAGAAGGAAGATAGCATTAGAGCATTGCTATTTCAATTTGTTGAAGCTTATATGAAAGCGCATATCAGCCAACACCTTATATCAACACAGGGCATGTACAGACAGCACTTGCAGCTGACAGAAGTTGAGAGTGTTCAATTCCTTCCACATCAGATAGGAATTACTCTCTTGTATGTTATATGCTGCTGCTTCTGCTTAGGACATAAGTACATGTACCATTGCTCAGACCTTTCTGCTAGTTATGGAATCCCAAAATATTTTAATCAGACTTAAACCCAACATATATTAAAGCTCCACTGTTCTAGATGAGAGTCATCAAGTACAGTATCATGATACTGTGACTACTAAGTAGTCCTTTTTCAAAATGTCTTTGGAAAATTTTCTAAAATATCCCCATTTGCTTTTCTGTATTGTTTCTTTCATTCTGCACTCATCACCATAATATGAGCACACTCTAATAGCACACTGAACAGCTGTTCAACCATTTTTTTCCCCAGCATCTTCCCAGAGGGGGATGCATATACTGTGTAGTGATTTGTAAGATTTTAATTTTTCACTTTGATACAGCCCCATGTAAAGATGTCACCACGAGTTTCTCTGACAGCTCTGCAACCTAGAGGAGCAGCCTCTTGGTTTCTGCTGCCTGGAAGAAGGCAGAGTGTAAACAGTAGTCTTCTCACACTGATCTGAGGACAAAATTCAGCTCTTTCCTTTCAATTGTCACACAGACAATGACAAAAAAAATTAAAGCCACAACTACAGCTAGCAATAAATAACAATAGATGTCAGGTTCCAGAAAGAACAACAGATGAAATTTCCATTTGCTTATTTTACATTGTAGCTGGTATTTCTTACTGTAGTAACCAAAAGACCCATGAAGATGAAAAGCCAAGTCAATTTGTGTCTTCCCTTAGACAGAGCAGCAGGGGGGGTGTTCGCAAAGGTATCAGTTACAGCAGAGCCATCAGAGCATTGCCTGCCAGTCCCTAGAGGTGCTGCAGCCCAGTGCCAGCTCAGAACCCCAGGAGACCCTCCCTGACAACACAGCAACGCTCTATCCACATCTTATGTTCTAGCAAGAGCAGCCAGTGTCTGCAGTAGGAGAACTTGGCTGAAGAATGAATGACAAAACCCTTCAGAAGAGAAAGGAGAGTGAAGATTTCATTTTTCTCCTTCCTCACATTTCCTAAGGTAACTGTGGTTTAGCCTTTTGGTTTTTGTTTTTCAGGAAAGTCCTTAAGCCTAGTCCACAGCAGTCTTTATAGCTGAGAACTCATTCATCAAGGGCAAAATCTCAGATGCAAAAAAAGTTCATGATGGAGTGCTGAGGTACAAAGTTGAAAGAGAAGAAAAATAACTTTTTCCCATCCCAGAAATAATTTCGAAATTTCAGAAGCATTCCCAATTGCAAGAAGATGAACTTAGAAGTGGGATTAGTTTGCTGTTCAGGGTTTTTTCATCTGCTTTTATAAAAGAGCAGGAAAAGAGCACTGTAACAACATCATAACCCAGAATTAGGGCTCTCCTGGAATGTGAAGACTTTAGGGGTTAAATCCTTCTTCTCAGACAGGGAGATCAGGGTTAGAGCACACTCCCTCTAGATTCTAGCCTGAAAACAAACTTTTTATTGCAGAAGTTTGACTGAAACTGGCATGTTCCCACAAAACATTTCAGTGGTGAGAAATAAAGAGCTCCCCAGTGTAAAGCATTGCCAAAAAAATTCCCAATCGTTTCTAGCCTGTGAGCAAGCAAAATGCGTTATTTTGCCATCAGTGGAGAAGGATGTCTCTGTCCTTGTGGTGCTGTAAGGTCATGCTACAGCTAATCCCTAGCAACTTTTTTGTGCACCCACACTGCTAGGTACCTAAAATAATGTAGCCTAATTTTCAAATGCATTTGAGCAGTTTGTATTGTAAATGCTTGCATAAAAGCGATGAACATGGCTAAAGAACACAGAGAAAAATCTACCGTGACCTCTTTTCTATCCTTTTACAGCAATCTCTATTCCCTGCATGTACACATACACACCCATTCATGATGTGTGAAGAGATTTTGGAAATAAATCTTTCACAAATATTTACTCTTCAAACCTATATGCTTTTAAAAGAGAGGTGGGATCCAGCTTTCACCTCTAGCACTTAGCACTTGCCTCTTGCTCACGTGTTGGGAAAGATTGGAAAAGAGAAGCTCTTACGTTGCCTGAAATTGAGTGCAAGGTGATAACTCCCTGATTTGTCAAAACTCTAAGTGTTTCTGGAGGAGAAATCCTGAAAAGTAGCTGGCTAACATAGCACAGCTGCAATCATGAATCTGATGGAAGGTTTGGTGAACACCAAAGCAAAAGACAATGGGAGTCCCCCTGTCAGCTGAGCACCACTAGATATTTTGGAGAGGGTATACTTTTCTTAACTAAACTTAGAGGAGTGGCTGCTTCAGAAGTCAGGGGTGCTGAGTCAGCACTTCTAGAGACCACTCTTGTCTTTATCACTTGTGAATACTGGATGCAGCTAAGCATTTCATATTACCATTCCCATGCTAAATTTACACATGCTAATCCTTACTATACTCAATCCAAAATAACAGCAACGCTTTGCAATCAGAATGCATTAGTAACCCATGCTAACTCCATCTTTTTCCAAATTGCTTTGCTATCCCCAAACAAGCAACACAACACCTGCTATTATCCCTGACAAAGCACATACTACCAGAGAGGAAAAGCACCTCCTCCTTACAGGCAAAAGAGCACCTCCACTGGTTGGTCTCAAAGAAAATCCAGCTGAGCAAAGGAAATCCTGCTTTCTCTCTAAAGAAGACTCCATGTGCTTAAAACAAACTCGAAGGAACTCAAATACTTTATATGATTTTTAATTAATCCTATCTAGACACACAGCAGTCTGAGAAGCTGTAGTGTTATATATATAACCTCCTTATGTTTCACTATTTATATTGTGTTATTCTCTGGCTATTTCCCAGTCTTATTCAGTCACCCTAGAGATCAATTCATGCACCAAAATAAAGTATGAACTTATCTTTGCACTGTACAGAAAACCGAAACAAAATTTCTCATGGGAGGCAGGGGTTAAGACACTGGTCTGGGTGTCAGAGAAGTGGTGTTCTATTCTTGGGTCTACCACTCACTTGCTGTGGGAGCTTGCAGCAAGATATTGGAGACTCTAGCCAATAAATTCCTCCTCTGTAACTTTTCCTCTTTCATTATGCACTAGAGTGAGTTTTTCCAGCATTCAAGCATACATCTGAAAGCCGGGGAAATGCAACTCAACTGAAATAAAGAACCAGCAGAGGAAGAAAATGAGCAGAAAACATCAGTTACAAAGTTTTCTTGGGCACTCTGAACTACTGAAACAGAATATCTACTCACACAGTAAAGATAGAGGACCAAATTTAGTGCCGGTTTCATTAGGCATCACTCCAACTATTGCACTGGACTTGCACAAGGGCTGGCTTTGGCCTGATGTATTACTACTACACCTTGATCCATTTTCTGCTTCAGGCAAGTATTCTGAGACAGCAAACAATGAAGACTCAGGCCAGAGGGGAGAGGTTTTGTTTTTAAAAAAATAGAAACCTATGTATAGGTTTTTAAATAAGTAATCCGACTTTTAAAAAGTAAAAATAAAATTTGTTAGGGCAACTTTGATTCAAAAGCCATAGCTAAGACTATATCCAGATCTGGAGTAGCTAACAAACTGCTTAAATTAAGAATGACAAACTCTGTTAACTCCTACTGGAAACAGCATTTCCATGCCCTTCAATAAGAACAGACCAGACAGTACCTCTTGCTTTAGGTAACAGCTGTAATCTAATGCATGAAGTTGCAACCTTTCTTATCAGTTTGGGAGAAATGAAGAAAAAGTAAGCCTGTAGGTCCTAACTTAGGCATGGCTGAGGCTAGGCTCTCATCCATTTATGCCAATTAGTTATTGAAGAGCTTGATTTTTGCGGCTACAGCATTTTGTGTGTAAAATATATTGCTGTGAAAATTATTTATCCTGGTCTTATTTATTTTTAACAATTTTACCGCCTACTCAGAGAATCTGCACCACAGTCTGCTTTGAGCCATGTTCTAGGTAGTCGGTGCAGAGTCAACTCATTTGCTGACAGCTTTCCAGCTTGGTCTTGGACCCTTTAGGCTCACAGAAACAAAACACTAATCTAGTTGTAGAATATGGTTGAATATTAACATTTTTCTAAATTTGGTAGATGGTATATGGGAATAGCATATACTTTGCTTTAAAATTTTAAATCGCATGAAATCAAAGACTGACCAACAACCTCACAAAAGCTGCTGCTGTACAGCATCAGTTCTCTAACACAGGTAACTCTGGTTCTACTATTTAATAAAATACACTCTCTTGGCCAAGACAGAAAAAAAAATTTCTTATTCCGACAATCCCTTAAAATGCCAAGTTTTCATAAACTTTTGGTCTGAAAGTCAGGCACACTAGGGCTCCTTTAAGGTCATCAAACATAGGATATCAAGTCATAAGTGATTTATTAGAAATGTTAGCAGTGAACATTGGTCTCCTTACATAAAAAGTGTTTGTTCCCTCCTTTTTTCAAGTCAAATCTCTAATCTTTTTTATCTTCAGGGACCGTAACAAACTGTCCCAGCCAGCTGCTCTAGAAGAACTAGCTTCTTGATATGTAGGAACGATCCTTCCAATTTCATACTTCCTAAAATTTTCTCTATTTTAATTGCTGAGATATTAGGTAACTGCAGTCTTTAGTCTTTAATCTGTATAACAATTATTTGTTAATAAAACGTAATTATGAAATATTCAAGGCAATCTCAGAGAATGTGCAACTGAAACTGTTAATATACCTGAGGGATTATTTCCATGCTTATGGATATTAGGCATTATAGAAAATATAGGATTTCTTGGGGCATTATAAACAAAGAAGAATTCTTTTTTTTAAACCTGCTTTTCACAGATTGCATTATCAAATTCAATTTTATTAGCTTGAATCTTCTGGGAAGTATATGATATTAATAACACATAAAAGGTTTGCCTAGTAGTTGACTGTTGGGTTTTACTTGATACTTAATGTAATCTGTAATTACTATAGCAGCCCCTATGCTGGCTGGTGTGTTAAGGTCACTGCAAAGCTATACTGTGTTGTACTTGGTGTACAAGAACATCCTTCTGGTGATTGATGGCTACACACTACGGAAATGTTTTAATTTTGTCCTTGAAGCATGCCTTTAAGGAACACTGTCAATATGTGTTCCTCCTTGTCAAGCAATGCATGGTCCTTAGGAACCTGTGAACAGCCCAAGATCTGTCTTTCTACCAATGACCATTCAATAGCATCTCCTTTGGATTTCAAACTGGGTTCCCGAGTGGTCAACCAATGATCTTACATACCTCTTATTTATTAGAAAGGGTGAATTTAAAAGGCACATTTTACCTTGCACAAGCATTAAGACAGAGAACACTTGAAGCCCTCAGTATACTTAAAAAAAAAAAAAAAAAAATGTTGCAGGACTTGGCTTCAAGAAGGCAGACTTTCACCTTTTTAAGTATTGTTCCCTCTAGTAATAATTTTCTTTTAAACTGTATTCCTGAACTATCTGAAACACTTGGCCAGAACCTACAGCTGAGAAACACACTTAAAACATGGTTTGAACTGGCTTATATTACAAGACTAAACTGTGTCTTAAAGAAGTTTAACGCTACCATGCCGTAGCCAAGCCCTGCAGCACAGCAGGCTTACAAGCCAGCAAGTTACCTGCGGCTTCACGTATCATCTGCTTCAGTGGTACTACTGAAATAAACTTGAAAATAGAAGCAAAGTGTGGGAAATATTCCAGAACTGCAGTATCCCCAAGGTTATTAAACTTGGACTTTATACTCATAAGAACTCCATGAAATAGAATGACAACTAAAACAATGCTCAATGATAATCACTGAATCAGCAACTGAACTATCAGTCCACATAGGTTTATGATCCTCGTTAGATGTAAACCAACTTTTTGTCCTCATGGTAAAAGTTTGCTGCGTTAAAAACGTCATTCCTGAGGGAAAAATCAGTATGGAAAGTCCTCTGATTGAAGAATGAAAAATCAACCTGGTAGAAAAGCAGATGATTTTGAAAAGCTGATTAATGGGTTTTGGGTTTTTTTTGTTGTTTGTTTTGTTTTGGGTTTGGTTTTTTTTTTTTTTTTTTTGTATTGTGTAACAGTTTCTGTACTAGATAATGTTGCCTTTAGATTCTGCAAGTTTACTTCAGGCAAATTGTTCACAGTAAGGTTTGTGTGCTTTTGCAAGGAAAATCAGTAGCAAAAGTCCACTTGTCTTTTACCAGTATTTACCACGCATTTTGATAGTTTCAGATTTATGGTTGCTACTCCCTCTGAAAGCAATTAGAACATTGATTTATAAGCTACTGGAACAGAAATTTGTAAAATACTTTATCAGTAATATTTTAGCATTAAAAACAGAAATAAAGAATGATTATCTTCATCTCCAACAGAACAAAAAAAGGACCCTCTGAGATTGTTTTTAAATATTTTTTTTCTGTATGGAACTCCATGTTCTAGATCATTGGTTACCTGTTTCTCAGTGAAGTTCATTCATTTCGTGTTCACTAAATGACCTGCTGTTCTGTGGAGATGATTGTCCTCATCTCCAGCTCTAGCCAAGGGTGGCTATGGTTTTTTCTGTATCTCTCAGCTCATATTGACAATGATGTACATTCTTCTAGGGGCCAGATGCATTTAAGCTGTAGACAAGAGTCAAGAAGATTTTTTATAATTTCAATTCATCTTATCTCTAATTACAAGTTTAAACCTGCTGGAAGACCAACACAGATGGAAACTAAACATGTTGTCATTCACGTCTAATGAAATAGGGAGCTTTTAAACATTAATGTCTGTAACTGTTAAATGACTAGCACATACAGACCAATAAGCCTCTGCCTTTGAACAAGTCTTTTGATTGTCTCCACTGAAAATTAATTTTATTGTACTTATCAGCTGTGTTGCATCATTCTTGTCACCAGAAAAAAAAAAAACCTAAACACACACAAGAAACTGAGTAACTAAACACCTAATATTTCTATATCCTGCATGGCCAAGTCTGCAGGTTTACTTTTTTTGTTACAAATAAAACCAATATAAAATCAACATTAATACAGAAGAAAATTGCTGTTCAATACAGCAGTGAGAGCCCTGGCTACCTGTAAGGCCACTACTGTAATCCCCAATTATTTCTTGGGAGCAGAATCAAAGGGCTACAGCCCACAACTTCAATAAAAAAATCCAGCTAGAATAAATAGAGAAAACATGAAAACAGTGATTTTCTGGCACTCCGTTTGAAAGGAAGAGTTAAATTAATACATGAAATGATCCTATCAGCTCTGACTTGTCTGAGTTATTAATTGAACACCTTCTTGGAAACATGTAGATAAAGACGTGTACCTTAGAGAATATGAGATAAGAGTGAAAGGAAAGGGAGAGAAATTAGCAGTTTTGCCAGTTCACTCCTTTAATTATCAAGCTAAGGCTGTTCAAAGCTGCCTGGAGGAGCGTAATATGAAATGGTAACTAAAGTGCAGGCTGATGATGCAGAAGATAAAAACTTCTGAATTGTACTTAAACATACTTATCTTTAGACACAGAAGAGGCTGTAAAGCCAGCTGAATGATATAAAGCTGTTCTAAAACAAGACAAATGTATACTCCATGTGTTATAAGCAGTTCAAGCTGCTTCCTGTGATGAAAAACATGGACTGTACGGTAGACATACTACAGTTAAGTACAATAGATCCCATGATACAGTTGTTTAAAGGAATATTAGAGTGATGAAAGAAGTGATGGAATTCTGCTCTTTAGGAGGCTCAGAGGCTGAACCAGAGAGAAAAGGTTTAAGCATGCAGACTTGGTAAATTTTCCTGATCCTGAAAGTTTGCAACCTAGAAGACAGTTTTATGCACTAAGAGCCTGGGCTCTCAGGAAGCAATCCAGCTCTATGGGTTTATTTCCCCAGGCAAAAGGCAAAGAGGATAGTACAGCTTAGCACTTCTCATCCACAGCCTCAAATAGGGTCAGTATCGTTATCACCATTTTAAAGATGAAGAACCTAAGAATCTCAGAAGGGCACACCTGGAGCCAGTAGCAGTCTTGGGACTAAACCTCCTTTGTCACTTCATTTCAGTCAGTTTCTATCCTTTCTGCCTTCTTTTGTCCCCCACAGAGCACAGTGAAGCACCCAACTGTACAATTCAGATAATACCAATACAGTTAATAAGAAACAACCGTATTAAAATACTAATTGCAGCACTAAAATATTTTCTATTAAATTATCATAGCTGCCAGTATTCCATCATTAATGTACAAAAGTCTGATTATCTTTTCAACAAACACAGAGAAACATTAGCCTTTAAACTCGTTATCGTTGCAAAACAGAATGCTATGATAATGCCCAAGAACTTTGGGTTGCAGCTGTAAAATTCCCAAAAGTCTTGTGACTCTGTTATAACTTTGTTATAGATTATTACCTTCCTCACTCACATACCTCCCACATTCACTTTTGGGAAACAAAGTACATATTCCACAAAAGCAAACAGTCAATTTATTTCAATAAATGAGAAATGGGGAGGGCAATTCATCCTACAACACATTGCTGTGTTCTAGAAAGGCTAACATTTGCACATCTAGTTTTGAATTATACAACAGAGTTTTAGAGGCAAAAGTAATATCAAAAATCTGCAAATGCTGATCTCAGATACTATCTTAAATGGGAACAAGGGGTCAACCTAATTTGTCAAGGTGAACCCTGAAATTCAGAGACGGGAAATAAAATTCTTTAGTTTGTGTAAAGATATGTTTTAACTAGTTCCTCAACCAAACACAAACTGAAAATTGCTGCCACTTTGAGCAAGCCTGAAAACGAGTAAATATGTAGTGTTAACCAACATTTCTTAATCACCTGAGTTTCTCTAGAATGTATACTGGAAAATGCATTTTTAAATACCTTTTTACATAGGGATGACAGCTCGTTACAGTACCTTCCTCTGAAGATTAAATAGCATCTTTCAAAATTTTTGCTTTGAAGTGGATTCTATTTTTAAAAACTGTTTTAATTTAAAAGGTTTCTAATTGTCAGTTTGCCTGTACTTGAGAAAATAAAAAGTTTTTACAAACAGTTTCCCTCAAATTCCTACCCAGGAATGGTCCTGCTTGCACATTAGATTCTGTAATGCGTTGAGTTTCACTCTTATGTTTTACAAATGAATGGCTATTGCCATCTACTGTTGGAAAAAATACAATCAACAGCAAGAGCACATCCAACAGACCTTCACAGCACAGAGAAGAGGTAGAAAGTGAAGACTTCACCAGCCAGGGGAGCAGCTTACCCTACTGAAAACTTTGAAATAGAATATTCAACTGTCCAAAGAGAGACAGAAAAAAGTCTCTTCTACTCCTAAACCATTATCATTTTTAGGTCTGATCTAACTGGGAACTATACGTGAGTCTAAACATGGACAACTGTTCTTTTTGTACTGACTTGAGGGTTTGTAAGACTGGCCCAATGACTGCTGCTAGAGTTGCATACACACAAATTAAAATATAAGCTAATAAAGCTTAACTTTAAGATACTGTTAGGCCCAAATTATGATCATGCCTCTGCAAACTGAAAACTATAAATGCAAAAGGTAAAATCCATCCCCCAGCTTTCTATGCAAAGGCCATGCAGTACAGAACTCATACTTGAAGACAGACCTGATCCAATCCATCAAGCAGGTCAAAGCCACGGACCACAGGACCAGGACCCAGAGCCGTTCTCCCAGGCTCTCCTGTTAGAGGTTTAGCATTGCCTGGGGCCGTTTTTTCCAAATTCTTTTGGATAAAACAAATCCCCCACCTGGGTGTGTTGAGTTGAGGGCACAGAAAGTTGTTACAAACTTAAACCACATGTAGTCCCTGTTTTTAGCATGTACAAAGATTTGATTGCATGACTTCACTCTACCATTAAATTACTTATGTAAAAGTGATTGAGATGTATGCTTCTTCCATTCCCTTTGCTGATAAATATCCGTAGATATGACACCCAAGCACATTTTGAAAGTACCCCTTACCAAGGCAATCTACAAACAGAATTAGGGTAGGGTTCTATTAATGTTTGCCAGACCTGTTGGAGGTTAAACAGCCTTTGAATTAAAACATTCTTTACTCTTTGATAATTATTATTTCTCCTTAAGACACTTTTTGTTGTCTCATAAGCAAGGTCAACTTGAACTGTTTTGTTAGACTCAATATAGTAGTTCAACGTTAACTCTTCTTGCACTGTTCTTACAAAGTCTGCATGCGCTGTCACCTCTGCAAACAACTTTTGGAAATATTTAGCAGAATCTTCAGTAAGTGAAAGAACTTGTTTTTCTGTTGCTTATTTCAAGCACATAGCAAAGTGTACTTTAAATTTACACACAAAGTCATACCAACATGTGAATCTACACTAATTCACTGAAGTTTGTCCATCTTTGCATATAAACCTCTCAAGCTGATTTAAATCTTTCTCATTTTGGTTCGTTGTGCACTGGCACATCGCATACAACCCAAACAATCATGAGTGATTTTAAATTGACGCAAGAAAGCTAAAATGTAAACTGGAAACATCTTAACAAAACAAATATGAGATAAAATACTTCTGCTTTCATACACAGCAAGTTCTTCAAAAAGTGGCAAAGTGCTGAGATCAGGAAGGGCAATGATGTTGAGATGTGACTGAAGGCAGAGTACAAGGTAGAGCCAGGAGCAGAACACAGCTCGAGACCCCTGCATGCCCACAATGCCACAGGCAGAATAAGCTGCAGCTGAGATCTCATGCTTAGAAATGCACATTTGAAATGTGGTAATGGGGGAGGTACACTCGTCCTCCCAGGGTCCCCAGATCTGCCAGTTCTTGAAACACCCTCAGAAGAGGGCTATTTGCACAAGCATGGGAATGTTACACCTCCTGCTACCCTGTCAATTCTACGGGAACTCCTCAGGGATTTCATCCATGCTGTGCTGACTTTTTTTCTAGGTTCTCCACAGAAAGGGAGCAGTTTCCCACAGGAACAGAAAACTCCAGGGTGTTTAGAAATAGCACACTAGAAAGATGAGCATGCAAAGGGAAGGCAATCCCATGCACGTACTAGCAGAGTGCAGTGAGGCCATTTCATACTGTTAGTGTGGCTGATAGTGCTTTATCACCTTTGGCCAAACCATGTTCCATGAACCCAACCTGATATGGCAACCATTGTATGACTGGTCTCAGAGAAAATGTGCACCTCAAGCAGACGCGAGCAAGACATCCTTCAAAGTTCACCATCCAAACATTTCTTACAGAACCTCCCGATGACTTGGTGTTAATTGCTGAGCATCTGTTACTCGACAACAGGTCACCCAGGATGCACAATCCTAATTCCCAAACGATCTAATGGCAGCCCAGAGTATGAACCTCAACAACGCGCTTTTGCAATTTTATTGAGCACAAGTGCTCCTCTTCTCCCAAATGTCGTCACTTCTCCCCGCGTCACTTTGCCTCCCAGCTAGCATTGATGATAAACTTCTCAGTGCACACAAGCTTCAAACAAATTATTAGATTTTTGAAAACAAACAAATCTGGAGATATTAACAAGAGCACTTACGCTCTGCAGGGAAGAAAATCCACTTAACGCCAAGTGATTCAAGCGTGGCACTGAGGTGGACCCGCTTCCCTGGGACGCCGACTGTTGCAGGTAACTGCTGCTCACTGCCAGTCGAGCTCTGCTTAGAGAAGAGCCATCAGATACAGTTTTCTTTGACACACTGAGGCGGCTGCCACTTGCAACTAGTTTTAATCTTTTCAGGGGATAAATCTCTGAGAGCTTCTGTTTTGATTCCTGAAAAGCCACAGTAGCACCTTTTTTGGACTGTTGCACTGGAGCCGGGAAGGCAGCTGCAGGGTGTTCAGAAACAGTAGCAAGCTGTAGCAACAACAGCTACATTTGTTGTAGTCTCCACACCGAAAGTTGTCCTTGCTGGCATAGATAAATAGAAACAATAGTAGACCAAGTTCTCAGTTTCTAAACATTTTTCCGTGACACGTGAATCTGCAGAGCATACACTTTTCGTGCACACAGAAACTTGGCAGTTTAAGCTCATCACCTCTTTCAGAAGTGACAGTGGGGAAAAAAATCATTGCAAATGCCACAAAACCAGATATATTTAAGAAAATACTTTTCTCAGGGAAGTGAGACAAGGAGAGTTTCTTTTGAAAAAAATAATGTACTGAGCACATGACATATCTTGGCTTTGCATGTTTAGTTACAAGTCTGAAATGAAGTATTTGATGTTAAGTGAAAGCTGTTGCTCAGAAACAAGATAAAACAATGAAAACACATAAGTTACTTTGAAACAAGAGCAAACATTGCCAGTGGCAGAGCCAGCACCAGTTTCAGCTTGATCGGGTTTATTAAGTGACGTTCAGATTCCACTGCCGGAAAGGACCTATACATCTTCAAGTGTGTGATGTCAGACTCTCCCGTTTCCACTTATTCTGTCAACAGAAGGTTTCCTTCAAACGGAGTTTAAAAAAAAATTAAGTACCGGAGTACATGCTTACCGTCTGTGCAAAGAAAAAAAAAAGAAGGCCACAAGATGGCACTGGTCAAACACTCAGGAAGTCATTGAAAGGCTGGTAAAATGTGAGCATTGAGCCATGCCCAAGCCCAGTTTCTAGGGCCATGTCTGTTTGAGACGAGCCCTGTGGTGGGGCAGTGATGCACGCTTGGCTTCCATCGCACATGACACACACGTGTGCCTGCGTTTCTGGTAGATTTTCTGTAGGTGGCTGATACCGGCTACAGACAGATGGGAAAGGCTTGGCCTGTGTTAAGAACCAGCAGCAGAGGTGACTGAACAGCCTGTGTCCGCGACGGCAAGCGGCTCGGGACGGGCTCTCTGCAGTGTTCCTTCAGGGAGCTGGTGCCCCTGGCACACCACAGCTCAGTTTGCTGCACGGTGGGGCCAAAGCCTCCGCGCAGAGAGAAATGGCTGGGGACAAGCCCCGACACTTTCCCGCTCGCTATCTGTTCTTCCACACCTCCATAAAATATTTATTGCCATCTCCCTGTAACTCGGAGGCTTTCATGTGTTCGCAAATTCAGCTTCGTGCTTCTAACGTGGATGAGTAAAACTCAACATTTCTTCAACTCGATGAGTAAAACTCAACATTTCTTCAACTCGATGAGTAAAACTCAACGCTTCTGAGTTTCCATCACGGCAGGGCTCTCCCAGATAAGATCACACCCGGCAGCGCTGAGCCCAGCCCTCCCACCGCCTGTCCTCTGGGAGGGATGGGATACAAAGCACACCTCGCCGGGGACTGACACCGGGGGCCTCCCGCCGGCTGGGTTTGCCCGGGGGTCCTCTC
>NW_010131972.1:0-5764 GCF_000699245.1 Pterocles gutturalis | reverse complement strand
TAAGGAGTGAAAGGGATAATTAAAAACATCTTGGAAGGGGGTCAAGAAATTAACAGCCTAATATGAACAAACTTTGATTACAAGCAACAATTATTACACTTCATTTGGAAATGCTCATGTTTATCTGCAAACAAAATCCATTTCAAGTCTTTTTTTTTTTTTTTTTTTTTAACTAGATTCACATTACATTTTTTCAGCGGGTGGCTATGGGGCTCGTTAGTACTCAGGGTAATTTTTATAGTGTGCTGCTGGAGGAGCCCTGGCCCTCCTGCCTGGGTGCTGGGTGCTGCAGGCCCAGTCCTGCCCATAGCCCTGCCTGCAGCGGGACCCTGCATCACCTGCAGGTCACAGGCATGCCAGCAGCTCCTGCTAATTAATATTAGTCATTGCCAGTTGCAGCCACCATCTACAGATCAGCCACCATCTACAGATTTCACCTGGTAGCCAGAAAGATTCACCTTTCAGGACAAGGTCGGGAGGGGCAGAGGTTCTGGTTCACTACAGGGCTGACCTACCAACAGCACTTAACTCAGCCCTGCAGTTCAACCTCTTCCAGATTTGACCTGTCACATTTGGGAGCCACATTTCTGCCCCAGGTAGTGTTGTGCTGGCTGAACAGCCCTCTGACAGCAGACAGCAGTGCACACCTCACTGCAGTGCCCCAGCAGGGACTGGCCAGGGCAAGGTCATTTGTAGCTTGGTGCTGAAGCAGGACAACAACAGAGATTCAGGGGAAATGGGAGCTCCCCAGACCCTTTCCAAAGGGCGTCTGTCCTTGTGCCACTTTTCTGCCCTCACAAGTCAACCTGCGATTGGCTCTTCACACAGAGCACACCGTGCCATTTGGACCAGGATGCACTGGAGGGACAAGGTGGATGGTTTCTCACACTGCTTCCACACAGGATGCACGCCAGCAGGGAGCAGAGGTGGAGCTGAAACAAGCTTATGAACACATTGCAGTGAAGCAAGAAGCTGGGCCCAGCTCTGTCCTCAGTGCAGAAGCAACAGGACTCACTTCATTTTACATGGGAAAGAAATAGCTGGTGTCTCAGCGAGGCAGGTGGTACTCAAAAGCTGCCTGAAAAGGTGCCCTCAGTACCCAGGCAGCCCTGGATGGAACCACAGAGCTGCTGTCCTGGCACGTTCCCTGGTAGAGTCAGGCTGCAGGAGTTGACACAGTCAGTCTGGTCAGCCAGCCACCATGGGGCCTGTGTCACCTTGCAAATGCCCCCTCTGCAATGTGAACAGCATAATCAGGAACAGGGACTTTCTACCACAAATCAGACATTCAGAAATGTCCATTTTCCAAATGTTTATTCCCCAAAGCCCCCTCCACTGCTTCAGTCTGATTCCCCACTCACGCTGCAGCTGGGGAGTGCATCCTGCAGGGACCCCAGAGGGGGGCTTTGTGTCAGACTCTGAGCAGCAGCACAGTGCTCAGGCACTGCACACACAGCTACTACTACTGGGTGAATGAGACGTCCTCTTTGTGATGGCTCTAATGGGAAGTGCAGAAATGAGACTAAGTATTTACAATAAAAAACACTTCACACCCTATTATTCTATCTACAGCTGATGCCATGGATTGGGCAGCCCTGGCTTGTGTTTTGCTGCAGAGTCCCCCCCATCTTCTCTCTTTTTACATCTAAAAAGCTACAGTGTGCAGGATGTTTGTCCTGCCTCTCGATAACACATCCACAGGAGATAACCCAGGGACAGAAAAGCTCTGGGAGCCGTAGCTGTGGGGCGGGAGTTCTGCTCCCCAAGCTGTGGCTGGGGACCTGCGTGGAGCAGGGGCCAGCTGAGCCTCCATGGGGGATGCCCCCCGCCAGCAGCTTATGGGTTTGGCCCCAAGCTGGGGCTAAGGCTCACGCCCATGCTCAGGTGCAGAACTCTGCAGGACCCTCCCTACTGGCTTGCACACGAGGAGGAAAAAAAAAAGTTTTGGGGTTTTGCTCTGCAATGGCTCAGTGCCATAGCCCTCCTGGGGCAGCAAAGACTGGCCCCTGGCAGCTGTGGAGGAGCACCAGCTCCTGATGGGGAGCTGGGGGGACAGCAGGCTCCCAGGTCAGGCCTTGCTGTCACCGCCAGGCTGCAAGGGGTGGAAGTAGAGCTGCAGCCCATCATCAACAGGGTGCACAATGGGCACCGTCTGCATGGCAGGGTAGCTGGGGGTGGCCAGCTCCCAGCGGGCTGTGCTGACCAGCTCAATGGCCAGCAGCTTGAGGATGGCCTGTGCCAGCTCCTTGCCGATGCAGCTCCGCGCCCCGCCGCCAAAGGGTATGTAGTGGAAGCGGCCCGTGGCCTCTGGCCGGGTGGCACTGAAGCGATCGGGGTCGAAGCCGCCAGGGGGGCTCTGGTAGACAGCGGCCGTCTCATGCGTGTCACGGATGCTGTACATGATGCTCCAGCCCTTGGGGATCTGGTAGCCCTGTGGGAGGGGAGAGAAGAGGAGAGGGGCGTTACGTACCTGTGCAGCTGACTGTGCAAGCGGAGGGTGAGCAGAGGGTGCCTGGGACAGCCCCACTGCTTTGCCCATCTGCTCTGCAGCTCTCTTTCTCCCCAGCCCAGCCAGGACCCACGGAGGTTGCTGGGTGTCACCTTCCCCAGAGCTATGCTGCCAAGCACCATCACCATGCAGGACACAGGGTGCTTGCAGGTGGTGGCAGGCAGCAGCTCCCAACAGCCTACCGGCATGCGAGGCACTTACGTCCAGCTCAAAAGTCTGCAGCACTGTCCTGTAGCCTCCGGAGACGGGCGGCAGCACCCGCAGCACCTCCTTTATCACACAGTCCAGGTAGCGCAGGCAGCTCAGCGTCTCCAGGCTGATGTCTGAGGGACAGTGGCAGCCCTTCCCCACCGGTACCTGGAGCTGGGGCTCAGCACAAGGACTGCTCCCGGAGAGGGTGGCCTCAGGCAGGGAGGGGTGCTGGGGGGAACCTTCCTCTGTTGGGCCAGGGGGCTGGCCCAGGTCCTCGCAAGCATCTTTGGCCACGGTGAGAAGTGGCTTCTTGCTGTCCCTGCTCTGGGTGGTCAGGCTGTCCAGGCAGGGTCCGTCAGGGCAGAGCTCATGCTGCTGATAGAGCTCGTGGGACATCAGCTCCTGCCTTATTTTCTCAATCACTGAGGGGTGCTTCAGTAGCAGCAGGATCAGAGAGGTGCTGGCACTAGCCGTGGTGAAAAAAGCAGCAAATATGAGTTCAATCGCTGACTCCTGGGAGAGGAAGGAAGGTGACAAGTTTGAATGCCATTTTAAGCTGGTTGTGATTGAATTTTCACACTGTTCTCACCTTTTGCAGGTTTTGTCCCTGTGTAGAGGGCCCTGGGCCCCCCTCTGCTCTCCACAAACCTGCACCCACCCTGGGTTGGCAAGGGATAAAACAAGACACCCTTGTTCTTCCATTTCTGTATAAACTGGACATCTTCTCCAACCAGCTCTTCTGAGATTTCCTCACAAGATATCAAAATTTTAACAAGGATTTTAACATGTGTCTTAGCATACCAAGTGAAGTTCACTTCAGGCATTGTGCTTTTTACCTTCATCTGCCAGTTCCCCTTTGTGCCCAGCCTTTACCTTGCTGCCCAGCCAGGGGTTATGAGGCTGCATGTTTATGCATAAATCCTAGATGCACTGGCAGCGGAAATGGTTTCCATTTGATCCATCTCCAGTTATAATCAACCATTTGCTTGTCTGGGAGGGGACTCAAACCAGCAGAGTTGAAAGCAGAAAGCCCGCCCTGCTGTAGCAGGTCAGCCTGGGAGATGCTGCAGCCAGCAGGGAGCTCTCCCGCAGGGATGCACACACCAGGAAAACCACTTGCTTGCTTTTCAGGCTTTACAGCCTGAAGCACAGCAGTGTTCCTGATAGCTCTGTAGCAGGGGTGTCCATAACAAGTTTGAAGGTTAACCAGCTCAGACAGACCACTGCACAGTCAAATCCCTAATCCATGTAAACCCCTAACCCATGCCTTGCCCCGCCTCACTGATCCCCACGCAGCCTGCCAGTCTTTCCAGGACTGTCTGCAGGGTGTACAGCATGGCGCATGCCAGGTTGCTGTGGGCTGTTTGCAGTGCCTGTGATAAATTTTTGGAAACAATTTTCCAAAACTTAGGGGCTGCCGGGAGCTGGGCCATGGCACGTCACGTCTTTGACAGCAAACATAATGCTCAAACTTACAGCACGGCCTGAAAGTACCGGCAGCTGCGTAAGCACCAGGCTGGGAGCGCTGAGGCCAGACCCAAAAGCCACGGGAGAAGCTCAAGGGAGGAGCGCAGGGAGCTGCCACCCTGGGAGGGGCTGGGACCCGCCTGGCACTGCCCAGGGCTCATCGTTCCAGCCCCGAGGCAAAGCAGAGCAAACCCTGCCCCTCCGGGGAAGCAGAGCAGTTTCCTTTCACGCAGCTATGTGCCTGCATTTTAAATTGTTCTGACACAACTGGTTTCTGGAGAGGTGAAGCCAAAAACACAGGGAAGGACGCCTGAAGCCTGAAGGTACCTGGAGCCAAGTCTGGTAAGGTCAAGGGTAGTGCAACAAGAATTATTCCATCCCCAGCACCATACAGTGGCTGACCTAGAGGCTTTTGCCAAAGTGCAGCTCTCAAGGGCATCTTCAGCTGAAATAGAACCTCTGAAATAACAGATCTCTGTCGACCCATGTCACACCTCCTGCAGGCATTAGCAGGAATTTTTACATTCACAAGGTAGCAGGCCTAGATGAAAAGAAATCTCTCAGTTCCACCACTTGCAATTAAAACCCAAGACATTTCAATACAATGCAAGGAATTTAGGGCAGGCTCTGCAATTTGAAATGACAGCCCTTACCACTCCACACATCAGCCTCTGACAGTGCTGCTACATGAGTTGTGACACTGAGCTGCCGACTTTCCCTCCCCGCATTTACAAGGCCAACAGAACCAGTGACTGGGAGGCAGCATCTTCCCACAGCATCATCAATATTGTCCCTGTGCGACAGCCTGACTCCCTGTCCTGTTGAGGCAGGACCAGTGGCATTGTGTTTCCACTCCTCCAGTCCACTGACTACATAACAGCACTGTTACATAGGATGAGGTGGTTTTTTATCCTTCCAAGGTTTTAGCTGGTTTAAAACAATACTTTAGGCAGTGTGATATCTTTTTAACGACATTTACATTTCAAGGGTCCTGCTGAGTTTATGCCAGCAGTGCAAATCACAGCGTATTTAGGAAAGTTTCTGGGAAAATGGTCCTTCAAAATAATTTGAACAAAAAGCACATCAGTAACTAGTGTGTGCTAGTGCATGGAGTGTCTCTCAGAGAGATATAGCCTCAACTATGAGACACCATTGAACTTCTTACCCAATTACACTATTTCTCTGGATGACAGCTCTACTACTGTTTAATCAGAGTGGAGAACACTGCCATAATTGCAAGCACAGGCAGTTTGGCTTGCAAGTCATTTTGTTAAATGCAGACAAGGTAGAAATTTTCCATCTGTAAAGGTACAGGACACCATATGAATATACTAACATTTGAATCAGCTGGCCTGAGGCCACTGCCTTGTCACTCCGTGTTATGTTTAATATCACCTTATTCCTACTGTTAGTGTCCATTTGTGGTCAGAGCCAGGGACAGGATGAGAGATCATATAATTATTTGTATGTAATGTCCATGTGAATACTAACAGAGATTAATCAATCTTAATAAATCACATTTTGAATCTGGCAATTATTTTTTAAAAATAATGATATTATAATAAAAACACTCTATTAGAATAAATAATATAATAA
>NW_010131971.1:0-5898 GCF_000699245.1 Pterocles gutturalis | reverse complement strand
GTAACGTAAAAAGTATGGCCTCTTACATACTGTTATTCCTGCTTTTTTACAGAATGAATTCTTGTAATCTAAATAAAACCTATTTACTCACTCTTGCCTACTGACTAGTTGATGATCCCAACAAATCTGAGATGTACCAAAATAACATCCCGCATGAGCTGACAGTACATGACACTTGGTAGCCTGAACAGTAATACCAGAATGTTCCTCTTTGTAAAGGAACACAAACTAAGTGAAAAAATTTGAATTAGTTTTCCTTTTAATTGGGGGAAGAATTACAGTTTTATGTACACAAATTACTCTGTTCTTTTAATCTGCTTTTTTTCCTCTATTACATATAAACTTTTCTGAAATAAATAGTAATTTTCAGAGTGTATAACATTCATTATCCTGTCTGCTTATCTTGTGTAGCAGGCTTGTGCTTACATTTTTCTTCTTGTATTGCTGTTTACTTCTCAGACAGTACTTTTACAGAGAAAATGTCATGTTGTGAAGTCTCCAGGTAACCTCCACACAATGTTTTTTTGCCACAACTTTATTTTACAAAAGGGCTTTTTTACAGCAAACTCAGTGCAAAGCACTGCAGAGTTTGGAAACAAAACAAAAGTTCCACAGTAAAGAAAAATCAATGATCTTTCAAATAAATCAAGATTAAATTAAATCAAGCTAGGTTTAATAGAGGATTTTAAAGCCAAACAGTGACTTGGCTTACCTGATAGCCTACCACAGGTACAGCAGACCAGATGAATATAGAGTTAGTAGTGAATGGCTGTACACTCTCCAACCAGATGTTATAAACAAGTAAAAAGACATTTAGTTAGCTCCTGCCACCTTTATTCACCGTTGGCAGCCACTTATTCCATAGGATGACTTTTTGATTTCAGTGGGACTAGACACAAAATAAGAAGCAATTTTTTAATGAGATGGCAGAAATTGGCTTCTGTCATCAATCAGATGTATCACTTTGAGTAACTGTGAAGTACTGAAAGTCAATAAATATATTCAACATACCAATTAAATATTAGAATTGAAAATTGAAATTCGGTAAGCTGTTCCAAAATATGCAGGCCTTAACTACTTCCTTTTGCACAAAACACATGCTAGATAATTCTTTAGAATACTATGTCTCATTAAACACTATATTTATTCATCAGTACTGGTGGGAGGAAAGGTTTATAGCACATAGTCAGCAGTAGGAGGAAAAATATTTGACTTGAACTTGTACATTTGTTCTTATACTATAAGTGATCTTGGCATTTAAAAACTGATTCTGGGCTCTCTAAATCTCAGCTAAAAATGTCAAGCTAGCCATTAGCCATCCATTTCGCTTTCATGCAAGTGCTCAGTGTAGAACTTGACACATTAGACAGCATGGTGACATTCTGCATACATGTACAGTCTCAGTTTATTGTTTTAGTTGCCAGCTAAGCATAGCTACTTTTGCATATAATAGTACATCTGATTTACCTGTTCAGTCATAACACACAAAGTCATCATAACAGCTGAAAGACATGAAGTTTCTTTTTAAGCTACCTTCAACATTGTTCATAGATAGCTAGATCACAGCAACAAAATATTATGTTCCAGCTCTCTGATGAGAGTTTACAGTTTATGATCTGTTTTGGGTAGTCTAATGTTTTAAGTAGCCATGATCAAGGTTTATCTCACAAGGAAAAAAAGAAGAGAGAAGACCACATTTCACTAACAAAATGCTACTAAAATATTTCCAGTGAATTTACCAGCGTCCCTAAAAGCTGTCAAACAATGAAAATTATCTTGAAATCTTTAGCCATACAAAAATTTAACTCAGAATGCGGGATTCATCTCACTTAGCTTTATTAACATAGAAGTCAGGCATCTAACTTGAGCTAACTATCCACTACATGCTTGGTACTCTTCCACAGAAATGAAGAAAAAGGGCTCAGATTCAGTTAACTAGTTTTAGTATATCAGAATGCAAGCAAAAAGAATCCTATCCCTCATTGTGAAATATGTTAATTGTTGACTTTAAAAGGATAAGTATTTTCATTTGCTACTGATATCAATAGATCTTGGAGGCATTTACCGCTAACTCAGTGGAAGGTCACACCTCCAGTCACATCTCAAAGTGCTGCTTTAGATTTTCCTCTCATTGTCCTTTGGGTCTGGCACATACACAGGTACTTTATGTCATGGACCTTTTGGTTTTTGGGTTTTTTTTCAGCTAGACATTGATTTCTAGAAAATAAATTACAAAGTTTATTTTCAACTCATCTATATTCCTTCAGCTGTATGATTACTCCTTTTCAATAACTTCATCTGGTTACTGCCTTAAAACAACAGGAGAAAATAGATGTCTTTACTGAGTATAAAGTAGCATGGGTCTTACCTTCTTGGTTTTGCTGCTCGTTTAATATTTTGAATCCTCACAAATCACTATATATTATTATTGATTCTTACAGTGCCTTTATGATGATTTGCTATCTGATTAGTGGTAACTTCAGAACAAAAAATCGTAAGCTTCTTGCAGAAAATACTGCTAAATGCCAGTATTTTTCCCAAAGCTTCTGCTCACTAGTGGCTTCTTTTCAGTTCAATTTTCTAATGCAGATCATCTTCACAACATCTGCACTAATAGCCAATACTCCATGCCAGGCCCTATTTTCTGATCCATAGAACACATTAAATCACTTTTACTCACTAGTTTGCCAATTAGGTTTTTCCACTGGATGAGTTTTCTTCATCAATTAAAATTATTGGTGATCATCTAAAGTCATTTCCCTAGTTCATTGCCACTATTTCTGTGTCACTAATAAAGCTGGCACATTATGCTCTTGCCACCTGCCTTTAATCTGTCTACTGGTCTAAACAGACCAATGCTGATATTTAAGTTACAAGGCTGAATCTCAGTCATGCGCTCAGTAACAATTTGGGATCCACTCAAAATTTACCTTTTTGTTCCCTTTATTTCTTCTGTTTGCTGGGTCCTTGCTTTTCCCACAACTTGGATCTTGTCTAGCTTCTGTCATGTTAACTAGATTGATCTCTTATCCCTTCTTATTTCCACTGATATGTTTATTGTGAAATGCAGAGACAAATCTAAAACTTCTTTCATATAAATATTATCTAATAATTTCATGACATACAAAACAGCATTACAAGAAAGTCTAAACAACCAAAAAAAAATTGTTTTCCCTAATTCATCTTAACAAAGCCAGCCATCAAAAAAAAGATTAAGGTAACATCATAATGCTTGTTGAGTACAACTAAAATATATGTGACCAACCATAGAGCAGTCTCTGTTAACTGATTGCAGAATAAAAATACATGGAAAGTGTTGCTCCAGCCCTGTGCCCATGCATGGAAAGTATGATGTGATTGGGTTTTGTTTTCATTTTTTCTTTCTGACACACTTTCAATGTTCTTCCCATTTGATCTTCCTTTTTTTTTCCTAAAACTTTTTTAGAGATTGCTGTATTTTCTTGGTGTCCTGGGTTAAGCAGAGACAGAGTTAACTTTCTTCATAATAGCTAGCAAGAGGCTGTGTTTTGGATTTGCACTCAGAAGAAGCTGATAAGAACCGATGTTTTGTGCTGCTGCCAAGGTCAGCAGATGAGCGAAGAGGCACAGCCGGTTGCTAGCCTAGGATTTGCTCTTAGGTTAAGACTGAAAACTCAGAATAGCCAATAATCTATTCCATAACATACACGTCATGCCCAGTATATAGGTGAGGACCCTCTGGAAGATCATCCCTTTTGGTTCCGGGGCCCTTTCGGTTTCAGATCTCTTCTGGCTCCAGATCACTCTCCCAAGGCCTTCCCCCCGCCCCGCACCGCACCCCGGCCAGCTCTCGGTCTGGGGCGCTCGGACTGTTATCTCCAGTCCGTGAGTGCCTCCGGGAGTGGTGCACCCCCCGCCTGGGGGAATCATGAGTGTGGTTTTGGGACTCTCCTTGTTCTGAGATCAACTCTCCCTGCTAAGGGATCGTTAGCCGGGAACAGGCTGAGTCTTTATCACCAGGTGGGGGGGCAGTATCACTGTGTATCACTCATTTGTATATAGTATTATTTTCAACATTATTGTAGTTGAGTTGTTAAATTGTTCTTATCTCAACCCACAAGTCCTTTTTTCCATCTACCCCTTTAACTCTCGCCCCTATCCTCAGATAGGGGCAGGAATCATGTGAGCGGGTGTGTGTGGTTTGGCCCCCAGCCAAGAGCTAACCCATCACACTTGGTGCTTTAGGAATCTCCAGAATCTCGTTCAGTGCCTGAACCGAAAAGAAAGGTAAGAGAAGGAAAGTGTCATTAAGCTATTTAACACTGACAAAGTAATCAAACAATGTTGTTCACTACCCACTGCTTCTGAAATTCGTGATAAAGCTATTCAAGAGTAAAAATTAAATAAGAGTTAAAAACTAACCTGATCCAAACTGCTTGAAATTAATAAATAGTGACCAAATCAACACTACAGGGCAGGTATGCTCTATAAGTGTATGATCTGGAAGCATCCCAGATGTATGCCAGAAAAATACCTGGGTATGCATTGTGTCTCTGTACACTAAGGATTCTTTTGGAAGGAACCTTGGGCACACAGAAAAAGAACTACAGTGTGTTCCAGTCTGGATGACTGGAAAGACGGAAGCATGACAGAGCACATTTGCTCAGCAATACAGGCAGTAATTCTGACTCAAGAACAAACAACTTTATCCAAACCTTCTACAAATGCTACAGGCATCTTTCTTTTACCTTACCTAGGGTTAGAATCTTCTTTCCAAAAGATAAGATAGTTGGCTCTGCCATTGACCAAGACTTTTTTTTCTGATATACGCCTAGTGTCTAGTCATGAAAATATTGGGGGGTGGAGGTGGTGGTCTTTCAATTCAGTGCAATTTATAGTTTCTTTATCCCAGAGTTGAAACTGTTAATATTGCTTGTGATATTACTCAGTCGTGAGATCAGCTGCTTCGGAGCCAACCCAGCATCGACAGACTGACCGACCGAGAGGCACAGGGTGGTTTTTCGGGAGATTCCTTCGACAGGAAAACCCCAAGTCAGTGGTGTAACCCAGATCCTGCCACCAGCTCTCCCAGGAGAGGCTGACATGGTGCAGGAGTTGCCGGGCAACTGTGACCACACTCCCAGTCCCCCAGTCCTTAAATTCTTGCTGGGAGAGCTAGCTCTCCGCCCACAGAGAACAACACCCTACAGCAGCAGAGATGGCAGCTCGTGTAGTGGGACGGTGAAGTTCTGCCGGGTCCAGAAGCCTCATAAGGCAGCTGTAGGAGCAGAGCGAGCAGGCAGGGTTCCTCTGAGAAGGAGGGAAGAACCCTCCAATCAGAATGGTGGGCACTTGTCTCAGAGCTAAGGCTGCAGCTCTGGCTAAGAGGTCTGCCCCATCTTCTCCTGCAATGGCTGATGCCTCCACGCAGACGGAGCTTACAGATGGCAGAGGCAACTGTACAGTCAGAGCTAAGGCTGCAGCTCTGGCTAAGAGGTCTGCCCCATCTTCTCCTGCAATGGCTGATGCCTCCACGCAGACGGAGCTTACAGATGGCAGAGGCAACTGTACAGAACTGGGTATGTGGGAGGTGCCTAAACTACTCTCCTGGGGTGGGGATGGGAGACAAACCATCCTGCAATAGGTGTGCCCAGGTGGACCAGCTCCTAGAACAGGTGGCCAAATTACAGGAGGAAGTGGCAAGACTGAGGAGTATCAGGGAGTGTGAGCAGGAGATAGATTGGGGGAGGCACACCCTACCATCCCTGACGCAAAGGCAGGAGACAGAGGAGGAAGCAGAGGATCCCCTCCCTTCTTGTCAGCAGGGTGAAGGAAGGGACCTAAAAGAAGGGGAGAATGAAAACAGGTCTCAGCCTGGGGGGGGGCAGATGAATCCCCTTCCAACCTTCCTCACCCTCC
>NW_010131970.1:1211-4134 GCF_000699245.1 Pterocles gutturalis | reverse complement strand
ATATATGTATATATTTATATATTTATACTGATATATCTAAATGTATATATTTATCTATTTTCACGGGACTTTTAACAGTATCTTAAAACAAAGAAAAGGGGTTTGCATTAAATTTCACTTAATTCCTTGTTTCAGAAGAAGCACCTGACTGAGCTCTGCTCTTCTCTTGTTTTACTGTGTTGACAAGCAGAACTCTGTTCCTCCCAGGATGACACCTGCTGTCACATCAGAGTGACAGCCCTAAGCACCTTAGCCTTCCCATCGAAAAGAGCAGGGGACAACGTCTACTTTCCTTCCAGGAGGTTCTCAGGTGTGGAGATGGGAGGTGCTCTGCCTAGTAGTCTCTGTGCATCTGACAATATGCTCAGCACAACAGTGAGGGACCATAATTTTGAAGGATTAAATAAAATGGGAAATTATTTTTTTAAAAAAACCTCTCTTTTTATTAGAAAGCAGTGGAAATCATAAATGGCTTCAAAATGACTGAGTAGTACTTTCCTCCCCAATGCCTACGTAAGGCTGTTATGGTATTTGTCAACATCTGACTGAAAACTCCAGACTCTTCCCTGCAGTGAGCTGAATTGTGCTTAACTGCGTTAGCTTTAAGCAGAAGGCATGAATACGTAACTGTTTAAAACGGGGTACAAAAGCTCTGTATCCCTACATCTGTAGCCAAGTACTGAGATTTTTTTTCCAGAGAGAAAAGGACTCTTATGCAACAAACAGCAGATAGACACCACTTGTTTAAAACAAAATAATAATTATGCCCTGGATGGTAGACCAAGCACAGGCCTTTCTCCCTGGAACACCACCGTAGGAAAAAAACCTGTAATCTGGCTGCAGATGTGACTGCATGTTTGGTCCTCGTTAGTCCCAAAGGAGACTTCGCAGAGTTGGCTGCAAGGTCCATCCCCATCCTGAGCAAGGATTAAGGAAGTACTGAGGAGCACAAGCTGCAGTAACACTGTTTCCCTCTGCTTCTTCCAAATTCTGTAAACTTTGTGCAGACTTGACCACAGATACTTTGAGAAACTTTGATCTCCAAAGAGTTGGAAGGGTGTAATTTAGCCATACTCTGGAAAATACAAACATTGTGTTGGGAAACAGGAAGAGCAAAGACTGAACTTCAGGAACCTTCATGTGAATCCTGCGTCATCAGGGAATGAATGAGAGAAAAAAATGATCAGCTTTCCCTATCCTCTTTGTTGTGTGTCATCACACATAAATAAAAACTGTGGGACATAAGTCCAAGAGTAGAATCAGCCAGTGAAAGCCATACAAACAGGTACAACTTGTGAGGTGCACAGAGGCTCATTCTCCCTTGCTGGATTCCCTCCTTGCCTCCTGCATACCCAACCAACTTCACAAGCCTGTGCCTCAAGGCATGGGACCACCACTGCATGTTCTCCCGTGCCTAGGTGATGCATGAGGGCTGTCACATGAGGAAGAAACTCCTTCCTTTCTGCTCCCGGCTGAAGGAATTGGAACAGGAAGGAAATGCTGGTGATTTTACTAGATCATGCTTCCTCCAGCACAGAGCTGCCAACTCCGTTGTCTACAGACCTCAGGTTCAGTAAGGTCTCATTTCCATCCCTCTCTGAACAAAAATCCAGTCATTTGACCCATGTTGCTAGAAACCTCTCAGCACTTAGCGTCCACTTTGTAGCTAATTTGAAGATAAAATGTAAGCAAAATTGAGGTCACCAGTAATTTTCATATAAAGCTGCTCCATGTGTCTAGTTTTTATGCATGGATCTTGACCAGGTCTCTCCCTCTTGCCGGGATGCCTACCCTACTGCTGCCTGCACCATGTATCTGCTGCAGAGGAAGCTGCACAGATGCTTTGTGTTGCACATCAAGGGATGTCTCCTGCTTCTCACAAGCAAGGGTTATTTTTAAAATGTGCTATGGGAAGTATTTGAATACAGACAACACTGAGGCCTTTTAGAGAGCTGCTTACAGAGCAGATTCCTTGTTCTCTGTCTAATCATTTCTATTTCATGGCTGACTGATTCGTACCCAGTTTCCATGCTATTGTGCCTCATAGTCAAGTGGCAAGAAAAGCATTAAATGTTGGGTAAAAAGCATAAGGTTCTTAATCTAGAAAAATGCAACAGCTCTAAACAAAATCGAGCTAAGCCTGAACCATACTTGTGGTTTACAATACCACCAAACACTTTTTTGTCCTCTGTCTTTCAGTACCTGACTGAGGCTCCTTCTGTTATACAAGTATATTTTTTACGCAGTCTGGATGATTTATAGTTGAAGCAAGAAAGGCAGATACACGACAGAAGAGGACCACAGACTGATAGCTAAGGCGGGAACTGATTCTGTGTATCTTCACCCCAGTCCAAGCCTGTCCCCTAGGTACTGGGTCTGAACTTTATTGCTACTTCTGACAAGTTGAACTTGAAAGCAGTGTCCAAATAAACTCAAATTGTGGCAAAATTCTTCTACTTTTCATGTTGGACCTAACCATGAAATACTTATAAAAATCAAAGCAATTAACAAGACAGAAAAATGTTGCTTTACAATGCCCACATATGCTGCTGGTTTTATGATGCAAAAGGGATCCTATCTGGTTAACATCAAATTCATTTTGATACATTCCTGTCTCTTGATGTGACTACATGCACTACCAAGAGCTCTCTTGCTGACACAGAGGCAGTAGCAGTATTCTGGCTGTTTCCTTGTTTTCAATGAATGTGTTTGTCCACAATTATTTCAAAAAGACAAACTGAAAAGCTTTGTTTTTCCATTCCTATAATTCTCACTTTTCAACTTTCTTTTGGATGATTGGACGTAACAACTTTCTTAATCATCACCCCCATGGGAGGCGGAGAGGGCAGGATGGGCTTTGTACGCTTCAATTTCTTTTAAGTCCATTAGCAGTTTTTTCCATCAGTGGTCTCCCTCTTTTTCC
>NW_010131970.1:0-1180 GCF_000699245.1 Pterocles gutturalis | reverse complement strand
TTTCCCTAGCTGAGTTTGTGGACACCCAGATTCCAGCTTGCTTGGGGGCTATGACTCATCCTCAGAAGGTTTGGTTGCTTTGGGGACATCTTCTGTTGATGTACGCAATAAGCCATGATGCAGTCTCATTCTTCAGCTCTTGCATTCCCTGTCTACTCAGCTGCTCCTCCGTGGGTAGAAGAAGAAAGAATTGCTCTCTCCTTTTAAAAACCAACTGTTTTAACAGAAGTTTTGTACCATTAGGTACACGGATGATTTTTTTCTAAACAAATAAAAACTTTGTGCCTTTTCTTTACAGATTGCGAAGCTGACAATGGCTCCTTAAAGCCTGCCCTAAGGGATAACTCTTAGAGTTGATCCAGCACAACGGTTAGTCACATTCATCACCTTCAACTTGTGTTGAAGTCAGTAGAATTTGAGGTTACTCAGGACCTTGCTATATTGTCTGCACATAGCATGAATCATTTTACTGACATACATTCAGGAATCGTAGTCCAACCTTTTGATTCTCTGGAAACAATGCGATATTTCTCTTTTTCAATAACAGGTCTTCCTGACCAACAAACATGGTGAACTGCACACACTCTGACTCTGCTGGTCACTAAATAAGCCAGTTAGCGGCTTAGTCATCCGCTACAGGCTGGGCACCTCCTGTTTTTCCTAGGGTCTGAAAAGCCCAGGTGAACAGCATCCTCAATTTTCACATGCATAGTACAAAATTTGTCTGTTGAGAAAAAAAATCAGCTCTATGATTTTTCTGACGAAAGTGACTTCAAGCAAAAATCTCCATCGACCCCGATTTGTCGAAAGTCAAACTCTGAATTAAAAACCCAAACAACAGCAACAAAAAAATCTAGACGAGGGCACAGTTACATTTTTTTTCAGCTTGTTTCCATTTATCATCTCTTGAGGGAAGGAAAAACACCAAGGAAAACAAAACAAAAAGGCAACAAATCCAAACGTCCACCAGGACCTCTGATTTTGCACCCACTTGGCTTAGGGAGGGCGATCTGTCCCGCAGGCCCTGCTCAGACTGCCCTGGCCCCTGCCCTGCCTCTATAGGTGCCCGAGGGAAGGAAAATCCCTCTGCCCGTGTTACATAAGGTCACCCAACCTTTTCCCCCCTCCTCCCCCGGTTCCGGACGGGAGGTCCCGGCTGCAGAGCTGACCTGCCGACGCA
>NW_010131969.1:348-605 GCF_000699245.1 Pterocles gutturalis | reverse complement strand
ACCCCGTCCTCGCCACCACGGCGTGGCCGTGCGGGTCTTCACCACACCCCACCGAGCTCCCGGGTTCAATTCTGGATGGCAAAGCCGCGACTTCCCCGCATGCTCGGATCCCCACCAGCGCCACATCCCCCTCGCTCTATCGCCCTGGAGCCAACTCACCACTTGGACAATCTCCGCCTTCCGCTCGTTTTCCAGGCGCCGCTTGATGTTTTCCTCCCGTCGACGCCTCTTCTCCTGCCGGAACAGCACCAAAATGT
>NW_010131969.1:0-250 GCF_000699245.1 Pterocles gutturalis | reverse complement strand
GTGAAATCCCCTGCACCAAGCACAGCCGGCAGCACTTCCTCCCCTGGCACGGGGCTTGAACTGACAGAGCGAGTTTAGTCCGAGTCAGCAGCTCACAGCACGCAGCCGCCACAGCCAGGATTTGGCAAGACGACGGGGGATTCACCGTCCCAGCTGCCCTTCTCGTGGGGTTTGTGCTCGCTGTGAGGCGGGCCCCCCGCAGAGCTCTGCCGCGATACCGCCCAGGATGCGGGCAGAGCCACGGGGTTGT
>NW_010131968.1:0-2805 GCF_000699245.1 Pterocles gutturalis | reverse complement strand
CCAAAATTCCCCCAAAATTCCAAAATTTCCCAAACATTTCCCAAAAATTCCCCCCAAATTCCCCCAAAATTCCCAAAGTTTCCCCAAAATTACCCCAAAATTTCCCCAAAATTTCCCAAATGCCCCAAAAAATTCCCAAACTTCCCCAAAAAATTCCAAAATTTCCCAAAATCCCCCCAAAATTCCCCCAAAATTCCCAAAATTTCCCAAATTTCCCCAAAAATTCCCAAAAATTTCCAAAATTTCCCCAAAAATTCCCAAAGTTCCCCAAAATTTCCAAAATTTCCCAAAAATTTCCCAAATTTCCCCCAAAATTCCCAAAGTTCCCCAAAATTTCCAAAATTTCCCAAAAATTTCCCAAATTTCCCCCAAAATTCCCAAACTTCCCCAAAAAGTCCAAAATTTCCAAAAATTTCCCAAAACACTCCCAAAAATTCCCCAAAACCTCCAAAATTTCTCAAAAATTTCCCAAATTCCCCCAAATTTCCAAAATTTCCCAAAAATTCCCCAAAAATTTCCCCAAATTTCCCCAAAAATTCCTCAAAAATTCCAAAATTCCCCAAAATTTCCAAAATTTCCCAAAAATTCCCCAAAAATTTCCCCAAATTTCCCCAAAAATTCCTCAAAAATTCCAAAATTCCCCAAAATTTCCAAAATTTCCCAAATGTCCAAAACTGCCCAAAATTTCCAAAATTTCCACAAAATTTCCACAATTTCCAAAAAAATTTTCCAAATTTCCCAAAAAATTCCAAAATTTCCCAAATAATTACCAAATTTCCCAAAAAATTCCCAAGTTCACAAAAAATTCCAAAATTTTCCAAAAATTTCCCCAAATTTCACCAAAAATTCCCAAAATTCCCCCAAAAATTCCCAAAATTCCCCAAAATTTTCAAATTTCCCAAAAAATTAACACATTTCCCAAAAAATGTCCAAAATTCCCCAAAATTTTGAAAATTTCCCAAAATTTTCCCAAATTTCCCCAAAAGTTTCCAAAATTTCCCGAAAATTTCCAAAATTTCCCAAAAATTCCAAAAATTTTCCCAAAATTCCCCAAAAATTTCCAAAATTTCCCGAAAATTTCCAAAATTTCCCAAAAATTTCCCAAATTACCCAAAAAATTCCCAAAATTCCCCCAAAATTCCAAAATTTCTAAAAATTTCCCAAAAAACTCCCAAAAATTCAAAAATTTCTCAAAAATTTCCCAAATTTCCCAAAAAATTCCCAAAGTTCCCCAAAATTCCAAAATTTTCCAAAAAAATTTCCCAAATTTCCCCAAAATTTCCCAAATTTTCCCCAAAATTTCCCCCAAAAATCCCAAAATTCCCCAAAATCTCCCAAAAATTACCCAAATTTCCCCAAAAATTCCCAAACTCCCAAAAATTTCCCCAAATTTCCCCAAAAATTCTCAAAATTCCCCAAAATTTCCCAAAAATTTTCCATATTTCCCCAAAAATTCCCAAAATTCCCAAGAAACTCCAAAAATTTCCCAAATTTCCACAAAAATTCCCAAATTTTCCAAAAATTTCCAAAAATTTCCCCAAAAATTCCCCAAATTCCCCAAAATTTCCAAAAAATTCCAAAGAAATCCATACACTTCCAAAATTCTCCAAAATATTCCAACAAATTCCCAAAAAAAATCCATAAATTCAAAAAAATTTCCCAAAAAATTCCCCAAAAATTCCAAAAAACTGCAAAAAATTCCAACAAATTTTGAAAAATGCTGAAAAATTTGAAACCTTCTGGAAATATTTTGGAAAATTTTGGAAAATTTTTGGAAAATTTTTGGAAAAGTTTGGGAAAAGTTTGACAAATTTTGGAAAATTTTGGTAACTTTTTGGAAAATTTGGGGCAGTTACGTAAAATTTGGGAAAAATTTGATTAAATTTAGAAAATTTTGGAAAGTTGTTGAAATTTTGGATAAATTTTGGAACAATTTGGGAGAATTTTTGGAAAGATTTTGTAAATTTGGATTTTTTGGGAAATTTTTGGGAAATTTTGTAAATTTTGCGATTTTTTGGAAATTTCTTGAAAATTTTCGAAACCGTTGGAAATTTTTTGGAAATTTTTGTAAATTTTGGAAAAATTTTGAAATCATTGGAAAATTTTGGAACCTTTTCATAGATTTTGGATTTTTGGGGGGAAATTTTGGTAATTTTGGAATTTTTTTCTTATATTTTTGGAAATTTATTTTAAATCTTGGAAATTTTTGGCAAATTTTGGAAATTTTGGGAATATTTGGGGAATTTTGGCGAATATTTGGGAATTTTTCAGAATTTTTTGGATTTTTTTAGAATTTTTTGGAAATTTCTGGACTTTTTTTGGAATTTTTGGAAATTTTTTGTGAATTTTTTATTTTGGGGGATATTTTTTGGAATTTTTTTGGAATTTTTGGAATTTTTGGGGATTTTTTGGGAATTTTTTGGATTTTTCTGGAATTTTTTTGATTTTTCGGGATTTTTTGGAATTTTTTTCGATCTTTTTTGAATTTTTTTCTGGAATTTTTTTGATTTTTCGGGATTTTTTGGAAATTTTTTCGATCTTTTTTGATTTTTTTTATTTTTTTGGAATTTTTTTGATTTTTCTGGAATTTTTTTTATTTTTCTGGATTTTTTTGGAAATTTTTTGAATTTTTGGATTTTTTGGGATTTTTTCAGAATTTTTTGGATCTTTTTTGGAATTTTTTGGACTTTTCTCGAAATTTTTTGATTTTTCTGGATTTTTGGAATTTTTTTGGAATTTTTTTGGGTTTTTTTGGGAATTTTTTCGATTTTTTTGAAATTTTTTGGATTTTTCTGGAATTTTTTT
>NW_010131967.1:0-881 GCF_000699245.1 Pterocles gutturalis | reverse complement strand
GGGAGGAGGACGAGGAGGGCGGTTGGGTGGGAGGAGGACGAAGAGGTCGGTTGGTTGGGAGGAGGACGAAGAGGTCGGTTGGTTGGGAGGAGGACGAAGAGGTCGGTTGGTTGGGAGGAGGACGAAGAGGTCGGTTGGTTGGGAGGAGGACGAAGAGGTCGGTTGGTTGGGAGGAGGACGAAGAGGTTGGCTTGGAGGAAAGAAGAGGTTGGAAGAGGAGCCATGGCCATTTTTTATGGAGCCAGCACCCACCTTCGGCGCAGGAGCAGACCCCCCGAAGCGCCCCGGAGCTGCTGCGCCCATTTTTCTTCTCGTGGTGGGTGTAGCGCAGCTTGCGGGTGGTCGTGCCGTCCGACAGCCGCACCTCGATGTTGGGGAGGTCGCGCGCTGCCCCCATTTTTCTTCTCGTGGTGGGTGTAGCGCAGCTTGCGGTTGGTCGGGCCGTCCGCCAGCCGCACCTCGATGTTGGGGAGGTCGCGCCAATCCGAACCGGGCGCTAAGGGGATGTGTCTCATCCGGGCTGCCACCAGGGCACTCATGTCCTGCCAACGACAAGCCCATCGTCACCGTAGGGGACACACCACAGAGGGACACCGGCCTCCCCAGGAGCCCCAGAGAAGGTGGGGGGAGAGGGACAAGTCCCAGCATCTCCACCGGCCTCATTTTTGGGGAAAAATGAACCATGGAGGGTTTGGGGATGGTCCCTCTCACCCCAACCTGCTCTTGACCCCCATCTTGGATGGGACTTGGGGGGTCTGAGCACAGCCCAGCCCTTGGTTGAGCCCCCAGACCCCCCCTTGAGACCCTGTCGCCCCATTGAGACCCCAAAATTTGCACCTTGCAGATGTGGTCCCTGAGGATGGGCTGATACTGGGAGCCCC
>NW_010131966.1:0-556 GCF_000699245.1 Pterocles gutturalis | reverse complement strand
TCCCCAGGCCCCGCCCAGCAGCCGGCGCAGTACCCAGCAGTGGGGTTTATTGGGGTGCGGCACAGAGCGGGGGGACCCGCGGACACGGGGGAACCCTGCACAGCCAGGTAGGGAACGCGGGGCCCGGGGCGGGTCAGGTGCTGCGCTTGGCACGGATGAGCAGGTCCCGCTGCAGGCCGGCCTCGATGGTGGCAGCCGCCCTCCCCAAGGGCAGGTCGGTGATGAGCGTGAGCTTGTTGAAGACGCCTCGACCAAAGTAGTCGGCGATGACAGAGAAGCCGTCGTTAGAACACTTGAGCTGCCAGACACAAAGCAGTAGCGTCAGCAAAAGCCCCCAGTGCTTCTTGCCTCCAGCTCCTTTCCTTTCAGCCGCTACAGACACTGCAACCCAAGTCGCTCCTCGGCTATCTGCTAGCTCAATGCAAGTGCAGAATGAGCGGCTCCCTCTGGGAACGGTTTCTGCCCCTGGCCGTTCCAGCTCTTGTTTCAATCCTACATTTGAGTCATACACTGAAAACGTCATGAGCCACTTGCTTCAGAGACCAGCTTCAAGCAG
>NW_010131965.1:1307-1989 GCF_000699245.1 Pterocles gutturalis | reverse complement strand
AAAAAAAAAAAACAACAAACCCAAGGGAGAAAAAAAAAAAAGAGAAATTTGTAGTGTTCCTGCTCTTTGTATTTTCAGTTGCGTGTTGTTTCTGCCGCGCAGCGTAGGCATGGACTGCACGGCGGTTTTCGACGCGGGCACCGTGGTGACGTCCTGACTGTGTATTATAAATCGTTTTTACCTTTTTAAACAGAATCGTTGTGTGGAATTTCTATCCTGCAAACCCAGACACTACATGCCGTGCTCTCCTGGTTGGTGTTCTTTATTTTATTAGCGGGGGGGCGGTTTGCACTTACGTGGGCTCCACCAATTTTCTCAAAATAAAGACTCGAGGGGTGAAATCCGTTTGCTGTTTTCTTCAGTAGGTTGTCTCGTGGCTGCCGTAGGGGCAGCGGGGGAAAACTCCGCAGTAGAAAGGGCGAAGGGAAGGAAATCCCGGGGGTGGAGGATCTGTTCGGAGAGGACGCAGCTGTGCGCCGTGTCCACCGCGCGTGGCAGGGAGTGCTCCTCTGGAAAGTGTCGGGAGTTGTCCCAGAGCTGCCTCTGACCCTCTCCAGTCCTTCTGGCCGTGTTCCGATTTGTTTGAAAAAAAGAAAATTTCTTTTTTCTCCATAAGGTCGTGTCTCGGACCGGCCGTGAAAATCCCGCGTGGCTGCCGGGGGGCAGCGCGGGGGGTTTGTGG
>NW_010131965.1:625-885 GCF_000699245.1 Pterocles gutturalis | reverse complement strand
GCGCTCCGCGTGCCGCAGGTCTCTGTCACCGCTGTCACGTACGTGTGACACCGCTCCAAACAGTGACAATGCTTTCTCCCAGCGTGACGATGGGATGGAAATGGAGATGACAGTTTAGACAATTTTATTTCTTAATTTTGCCTTCAGCCTGTGCCGACTTCCCGATACTTCTATTTTTTTATTTATTTTTCTATTTGCAGGCGGCGTTTCCTCTCGGTGGCTGTCGGTGGGCTCAGGCAGGCGTGACAGAGTGGCAGCAG
>NW_010131965.1:340-555 GCF_000699245.1 Pterocles gutturalis | reverse complement strand
GGACCTGGGATCTGCCGCCGCAGAGGGACACGTGTTAGAGGGGTTTGTTCTGGAGCGGGGCCGTGTTGGTGTTTGATCTGTCACTGGCTCTGGTCTCCTTTTATCGAGCTCAGAACTGAAAACAATGATCCCAGCGGTCGCTCCGCTCGACGGGAGCGTTCGTGAACCGTTTCCGACGGTGGCTGGGCTGCAAACGGACGTGTCTGTCTGCGTGC
>NW_010131965.1:0-228 GCF_000699245.1 Pterocles gutturalis | reverse complement strand
ACCTTTGGGCTCCTTCGCTGGTCGCGGTGTGGGCAGAAACCTCCCAGGGAGGGAAATTCAGCTGGGTCAGCGCACGTTCGTGTCGACATAGGTTTTCTCGGTCTTAAATTTTCATTTTTTTAATCTCTATCAGATCAGGTTTGTGTTTTATAGTATTTTTTCTTCATTTTGCGTGGCGGGTGAGTCAGAGCGAAGCGGCCTCACTGCGTTGGGAACCGGTGGGCGTTG
>NW_010131964.1:0-6104 GCF_000699245.1 Pterocles gutturalis | reverse complement strand
ACACGCCGAAGCTTTTCTCCTCTTCGCCTTCCTCCCGCTCTCTCTCCTTTTCCCAGGGTTGCTGCTTCCCGCTCACGCTGCTCGGGATGCTGCCATCCCTGCATCCCTCCAGCTCCCGTGGGGGTTTCCTGGGGATGGGAGCCCTGGACCCCTTGGCTGCACCTCTGCACCAGCCCCGGTGGGGTGGTGGAGGGCTGGAGCTCCCCAGGAGGGGGGTGAAGCTTCCCTTCCCTCCTTATTTCTCCTGCCCAGAATTTGCGCTTCATCTATTTATTTATTTATTTATTTTAATGCTTGCTTTTGGCTCTTGGCTGGCCTTCTTTGCAGTCTTATTCCTTGCCTCTGGTCATCGCTCATCCTTCCTTTCCATGCTCCCATCAAAGCTTGCAGATCAGAAAGTAGTTAGGTTTTTTTTTCTTTTTTTTTTTTTTTTTTTTTTTTTTTTTTTTTTTTTCACTTTAAAAAAAAAAAAAAAAATCCCTTGCGTCCCCTGCTTGGCAGGAGTCTGATGTGGGTGCCAGAAGTCCCCGAGCCACTGCTGGGGTGGGGGAAAGCACCGAGCTGTGTTGCACCATGGTCCAGGGGGACCCCAGGCACAACCGTGGGGTGTTGGGCAAAGTATTGCCCAGGGCAGCCTCTGGCAGCAAAAAGTTTGGTGTTTTTTTGGGGCTGGGAGATACTGGGTATGCTGGGTTGTAGGAGTGGAGTCATCCCCCTGGGAGGTTTTATTGCATAATTGTATTAAAGAGAGTAATTAAATTTTTTTTTAAAAAGCCCAGCAAAAATAGTTTTGCTTTTTAGCCAAAACTTTCTAAGTGAGTTTTGAGAAATTTGTTCAGCCCCCATGTATAGGGGCGTATGCACATAGCTATGTATGCACTGCCAAATATTAGCAGTATGGTGCTGGTGCTTCAGTAACTCTGCTGATATGCATGGTATTTATTTGAATTTCTAACTTTTCTCTCTCGCTTGGTATACAAAAGCAGAGGTGGCTTGTGTTTGAAAATGCAAAAATGATCGTCGTGCAGGAAAACTGTGTTTTGCACAAATTTACTACAAATGGCTCGAGAGATGTGTGCTGCCCTCTGCAGCAGTTTATCAATACTCCAGGTCATTTACCTATTTACAGCCAAGCAAACAAGAAAGAAAGTGCTTTGCGAGTACGCTTGAGAACAAAGTGGAGCGTGAAGTGGGATAATTCCGAAGCGCTTGACCATCTGCATATGTGCAAACATCCATAGGTCCTCTGAGTTTTGCAGAGTCATTGTTTTTTGGAAATATTCCCCTGAAATGGGACCCGTTGAGTGTCGTGTCCATTTAGGAAGGAGCCTTCTGAGCCCTGAAATGTCCAGCGTGGTTTTGTGCACGGTGATGCTGCTGTTCCCCAGCAAGCTGTTGACTCCTGGGTGTTGGTGCAAGGCTGGGGCGCTTGCTTGGATGCTGCATCCGTGGGAATGAAATGCAGGTGTCCATCGCATCGGCACGTGGGAAGGACAGAGCTGGCCAAAGGGCCACGGCTTGGGGAAAGGAGCTCCAGAGGGCTGGGATAGCCCTGGGCGTCGGGAAATGAGCAGCAACACAGCTCTCATTGTTTGCTGTATTTTTTTTTTTTTCCTGCGTGATTTTTAAATAGCACCAGAGCATATTTCAGGACCCAGCAGCAGTGTTTTCTCTTCCCTCTTTCCTTGTTGCAAAGTAGAGAGATGGTCTTAGATATTCCTGGTGTCCCTGATTGGCACCCAGCTGGTTTTCTTGAGGATGAGGAGGGCGTGAGCAAAAATCCCACCCCAGCACTTGGGAGTGGAAGAGAGAAGAAAACTCTTCTCTCAACCATGCGTAAAAGGATTAACCAGGCTAAAAGGTCATAGAAGATTTAGCTGGGCCTTTAGCATTAGTAAGCCAAGAATTATGGGAATTTGATTTACAAATTAGCATAAAGACCTTATTCTAATAAGCATACGAGCTGAAATAGGTATGGAAAATAACAGCATGTGTCAACATCGTCCGCGGAGTGTTCCTCAACCAAAAGAATTATTCGCTCCGTCGATGTGCCTGGGTTGCTGATAATTCCCAAACCAAAGCACGGGCTATGCTTGTGTGTGATGAAAAGGCTGGATCTGGCCTGGAGATGCATCTACCGGGAGATGAGGATTCGGGAGCACTGCCTGGGTCTGGGCTCTGCATCCCACCAGGAATTTTTTTTTTCAGTGGAGGTGGGAGGGGAAACCTGCTTGGCAGTTGTTGAAAGAAGGTAATTGCACTAATGAATGTGCATAAGAAAAATTACGTGTATCGACATCTTTCTGTGAATACTCAGATTTATCGTTCCCTGGGGAAAATATTAGATGCGGCTTCGCGGTGGTTAATAGTTAGTGTGTGGGTCAATAAAATGTGATATTCACCCCAACAGCAGAAAATAGCTATTTAATAGGTAATAACAGTAATAATCAATACCTACGTGATTAGATAACCCAGTTATACATAGTACATAAAAGGAGGGGAACGCGCTCTAGTTACTCAACGGCCTGATTTGGAGCGTTGCTGAACATCTGTCATTCTCGTTGATGTTAACCGGAGCTGTAAGCAGGTAGCCAGCACCTCTGGAAATCAGGCCACCGCAGGGACTTCATTGGCACATTTTTAAGACTCGGCAGAGTAAACAGGGAACCCGAGCAGACCTTTGCCCACTGGAAAGATGCTTTGGAAAACGAGCTGCATTGCGCAAAAATGTGGGATGGCACCTAAAGCGCTGGGTTGGCGCTTGGTGGGGGGCTTTGCCGTGGGCGCTCTGTGCAGCGTTGCGGATGGACTTTTCTCTACATTGGGGTATTGCTCCTTCCTCAGGAGCATCCCTCCGCACTGACCTGGTCGTGCAGCGGTGGGCTGGCAGAACAAAGCAAGGAGCAAAGTTGTTCTGGTTGCTCTATGCTGTGTATATGGAGAGATGTCTATCAAAAGAGTTGTGTGATGAGATCTTATGGGGTGGTGTGATGGGGAACATGTGCTGGAGTTGGTTTGTGCTCTAGCTATGAGAGCTCTAGGAGCCCCAGAGATGTGTGAGGTCCCATACGCTCGTTTCAGGATGTGCAGTTGCTTACTGTTCTTCAAATGCAGAGGTGAAGAAGGTGGCTGTGGTGACCTCCAGGAGGAGGCAATGAGGCAGAGTGGGGCTGCATGGCCAAGGAGGTATGGGACTGGTCAGCTGTCCTCACGTTTGGGACCCACTGGGTGGTCAAGAGGAGATGAATTTGTGAGTTTGAGAAGCAGAGAACATCAGGTGGTAGCTGTGAGTTTGGGAAAAAAAACCTCTTCTGGTGAAACTAAACTTTGAAGCATCATAGGGACCATCCCTGTTTCCACGACTTGGTGGTGCTGGGTGCTCTGGAGGCTGCAAACAGATTTGGCATGTCCTAGTGCTTAGCAAAAAGGACTTTTTCATGATCCATATAGGCATTCCTACCATCGTAGCAACCCTGGCTTGTGGTTCTTCTGTCTTCCTCCTGTGCCAACCCTGGTGTGTGCATGAGACGAGCACATTCAGTATTGGAAGTGTCTGCTTCGTGTGTTTTTCCTGCAGCTTTTGCTTAAAAATATTCATATTGTGATCACCCCATTTTATTTTTTCCCTATGGGGAAAAAATTGATCAGTTGACAGATCTATGTCAAGTTAGCTTGCTGTTTTCGGTGATAAACCGAGGTGGAGGTGGAGGGGGCGAGCTCACCAGCTTGCTGCCCAGGCAACTTGCCATCAGACGGTGGAGGTGGGCTCCAGCCTTCATCTGCAGCCTGTGAAGAACCACATGGGGAGGATCTTTGTGGCCATGGGGATCAGAAAAAAAAACTTCTTTTGAATCTGTCTTTCCTTCTCAAATAGTGTTAGGAAAGGGCGTAACTTACTTTATCTGTCCCCCAGTTGAAGGGAAGCTTTACTAGAGCAAAGCTTTAAAGAGGGTAAATGTGACTTTTTTTCAGTGTGACTGGTAGTGGTCCTTTGATGTGTGGTGGCAAATCTCCTGTTAGACTCGGTGGGACCCAAACATGATCTGTCTCAGATGTTCACTGCAAAGGCTTGGAGCTGGGACTTGGAGTTGTGACTTGGAGTTGAGCGCTTGGTTTCAAATAGGGGCCAAGACGAGCAAAGTGCCAGATTTTGGGACTCTGTAGGGGAAGTCCAAGCCATGCTGTGGTCTGCCATCTTCAGCCAGCATCCTGCACCTCCGCACAGGGCTCTTTCCATGCCTTTAGTAGCTTTTAGAGGTAAAACCCCAAAGAATGAGCTCTTTGTCACTGGGGATCCCCCTCATCCCAGGGGCCTCCAGCGCTTTGGCAGGTGCTGGTGCATCCTCCAGGCGTTGCACACCCAGCACCTTGGGAGCTGTGGCTGCTAGCCGGAGGAGCCAGCCCCTTCCCTCCTCCTTCCCCAAGCACGCACCTTGCTCTTGGTTAATAATAAATCAGAGGTGCTGCCTTCACCGTGCTCTGTTATCTCCCGCCAAGAAGGCTATCATGGATTTTTGATGCGCTTACACTTAATATGTCCAATGCTGAAAGCTGTTGTAAATTAATTGACCCTTTGACCCCCCCCTTTCTCCAGTTGACTGTTCCCACTAAAGACAGTGTTCGGTTCTTGGCATCCTCCCCCCCTCGCTTTCCCTTCCTCTGACTCCTCCACCTCCCGCATGCTTCGCTTACTAATCAGGAGGAGCCGAAAAAGGCCCTTGGAGCAGGGCTTCGTGCAAAGCCAAGGAGCTGTGGCTCTGAAACGCTTTATAGCAGCTGTGGGGGGAAGCCAGGATCCCTGCGACCCAACGTGCATAAATTACCGGTGGTTGGAGGATTCCCTTTAAAGCGCTGGGGAGGCGGTGATGGAAGCTGGCACGGCATCCTCCACCTTCCCACGGGGCTGGGGACAGAGCAGTGGGGCTGCTGCCGAGCTAAAAAGTCATGGTGTAGCACCAGGGATCTTCTGGAGGGGGGTGGACCCCAGCATCAGGGTGCTCAGCACCCTGTGTGAAGGCACCTCTGTCCATCTCATGAGCTATGGTCATGCCAAGCGTTGACTTTTGGAGCCATGATGGGTCTGGCTTGCAGCGAGGAGGGGAGTTGGGTGCTTGGCAGGGGTTTGGGAAGGAGCAGAAAAGGATGCTGACGTCTTGGGAGCTGGGATGTGGGTCCTGAGTTCACACTCTGTGCTCATCCTGCAGCGATTCGGGCTTGTTGCATGGTCCTTCCTCTTCCTCAGTTGGCCACACCATAAGGATACCACCTGGCTTCCTCCTCTTGTGTCTGGTCTAACTAAGCTGGGTTTGCCTTGCAAACGGGTTCTTTTCCCCCTGTTGGATAGTTGTACATCACTGAGCCCAGGGAAGCCCTGGTTTGGCTCAGAAAGGAGCTTGTAAAACCACAAACCCTCGGCCCGTGTGGCCGGTTCCCATCCTCCCATGACTCATGATGGGAGACAGCAGCTGCGGAGAAGGAGGAAATGCCAGAGGAAATTGTGTAATATTAGAAACTAAGAGTATGTCTTATTTTATTCCAAAACGGAATAAAAACAGAACAGTCGCAAATTCCCAGTGAAAGTAAATTCTGGGAAAAAAGAGGGATCGATTTAGAAGTATTTTTGTTCTGGTTCTGAGCTTGCAGAAGCTTTATCTGCAAAGTTGTGAAGCGATTTCAAACACAAAAAGAGATCCGAAGGCTGCATTCCAGCAGTATCAAAAGAGCCTGGAGTCTCGAGCCTTGTTACATTTTCTGGTTTTATTTTTTTTTATTATTATTTCTTCAAAACAGATCGTCTGCTAATGTTTTGATTTTCCCAGAAACGGCATTCTTGATTTAAAGAATGGGTTTGAAAGCCAAATCTGACCCGCCTCGGAAGCGTGGCAAGCACTCGAGGCGAAGCAAGGGTCATTAATACTGTAATATTATCTTGCTGTTTAAGTGTTTGGGTTTTTTTAATTTTTTTTCCCCCTTTTGTAGGAGTTATCTGGTGAATAGCACTAAGTTCCTGGGTTGGTTTGGTTGTTTTCTCGCTTTTATTCCCTTTCTGCAGGACAGATGGTATTTATAGATCAGAGGGTGCCTGGGTTAGACTTTTTTTTTTT
>NW_010131963.1:0-213 GCF_000699245.1 Pterocles gutturalis | reverse complement strand
AGTGTATCCCAGTATATCCCAGTTTGGCCCCCCAGTGACTCCCAGTATATCCCAGTATATCCCAGTATGACCCTAGAGTGACCCCCAGTGACCCCCACTGTATCCCAGCATATCCCAGTATATGCCAGTATATGCCAGTATGCCCAACCAGTGACCCAAAGTATATCCCAGTATATCCCAGTAGAAGCCAGTATATTCCACTATGGCCCTCCA
>NW_010131962.1:0-610 GCF_000699245.1 Pterocles gutturalis | reverse complement strand
AGGAGCCGGCAGCACGCTGGAAGAGTTGGAGAGCCCAGAAAAATTCCCCGGCAGAGGAATATACACATATCTATAGGATTTCTCCCCTATATACAGGATTTTTGCCCCATATATACGATTTTTGCCCCCATATATATTATTTTCTCCCCTATATGTAGGGTTTCCCCCCCATATATAGGATTTTTCTCCCCTATATATAGGGTTTCCCCCCATATATATAATTTTCTCCCCTATATATAGGTACCCCCCATATATAGGATTTTTTCCCCATATATAGGGTTTCCCCCCCATATATAGGATTTTCTCCCCTATATATATAGGATTTCACCTCCATATATAGGATTTTCTTCACAAATATATAGGTTTCTCCCCCTATATTTAGGATTTCTGCCCTATATATAGGATTTTTATCCCCATATATAAGATTCTCCCCCCAATATACAGGATTTCCCCCCCATATACAACATTTCTCCCCTATATACAGAATATTCCCCCCATATATAGAATTTTCCCCCCAAATATAGAATATTCCTCCCATATATAGGATTTCTCCCCCATATGTAGGATTTCTCCCCCATATATATTATTTTCCCTCATATATAGATTTTTT
>NW_010131961.1:0-435 GCF_000699245.1 Pterocles gutturalis | reverse complement strand
TGCACAGCATACTGCAGTGATTTATTTTTCTTTTGACTCAGGAGTAGATTCTATGTCACATTCTATGATGAGGACAGAGGGAAGCGTTGTGCTTTTCACCTGTTATTTTTGCAGCATCAAGCTCTCTCACCTAAATAGGCTGACACCTTCTTTCTTAGGCAGCTGAACATCCTCATGAAGGGCAACCTGATTCATCACAGAACTCCTCCGAGTACTCCCAATTCTGACTACTCATGAATCGCAAAATGGCACCGAGGTGTCACGTACAGAGACTGAAGACGAGAGAGGAAAGCATGAGCAAAGACTTCAAACCTCAATTAAGTCAGACATACTAGACACCAAGCATAAAGCCGTGTTACTTATTCACTTTCTTTTCTGATCATGGGCAGGTTTATTTGTAACCACACACCAGCTGGGACCAGAGAGTTCTATTTT
>NW_010131960.1:287-502 GCF_000699245.1 Pterocles gutturalis | reverse complement strand
CCCCAGGAAGGGACCAGGGCCTTGGGGAGCCCAAAGCCACCGCTGCTCCTCAGGGCTGAGCAAGGACCAAGCCCTGGTCTCCATACCAGGAACAACAGAGACAATGTGTGGGGTGGCCCTGGGGACAGAGCCGGGAGAGGGACATCATTAGGACAGTACCCAGGTCACTCCAACAGCACCTCCCCAAGTTATTAGTCGGGGGGGGGCTGAGCACA
>NW_010131960.1:0-220 GCF_000699245.1 Pterocles gutturalis | reverse complement strand
CCAACCTCCATGGGTCCCCCACAGTTACATTTCCTTGCCCACCCCCCCGGAGGCGGCAGGGATGGGCTGAAGGCTTTATTGAAAAATCGAAAACACACGACATAGTAATTATTATTATACAATGAAAAAAAAAAAATCAACCCAACCTGCAGTAGAGGGGCACCATGGGAGTGATTCTGTAACTGTGTGATTCGTGCAGTAGAATAGCAACCCAGGTAAC
>NW_010131959.1:0-23098 GCF_000699245.1 Pterocles gutturalis | reverse complement strand
CCCAGTGCAAGAAAGACATGGATGTATTGGAGGAGGTCCAGAGAAAGGCCCAAAAGAGTAGTAAGGTCTTGGAGTATATAGTGTATGAGAGTGGGGAGGACTGTATCTGGTGTTCTTTAACATGGTAGTCCATAACTTTGTAAAATTAAGTTGATGTTTTCAGCTTTCTTAATGATTTCCTTTTCTATTAATGACTGACATTGATCTTTTGACAACTAATGAGAATTGAGTCAATGTTTTCTCAATTCCAACAGGTTTCTCCTGCATATTAAAAGCAATTATTTCTGTGTAATAGTCATTGTATAGTTCTAGAATTCTGCATAAGCCTGTGCCTGCCTAATCTTACTTAATACACATAATAAAGTAATACTTCTATAATTTGGAGTGTGCTGTTAAGGAAAAGCCTATTATTCATGGATCATTTGGTAAGCTGGCATCACTCTAATGTGTTTTAGCACAGCACAAGCCAAGATCATATCTGCTGGGGTGATGGTGAGAGAAATATAGCTTCCTTTTTTAGGATGGGCAAGTGTAATCTAGAAGGCACTAAGAAAAGAAAATGGGGTAATTTCAACTAACTCGTCAAGGTCTACTTAACTGCATTAGCTCCTTACGTTGCACACTTCTTGGGCACATAAGCAAGGGAACGATAATTGAGAATGTGATACTGTTTTAAAAGGAATACTACTGTAAAACGTTTCCAGTTTGGCTGGTCGTATTTGAAAAATGAAATATTGTCATTTTCCCTGAACTGTTACAATGATCTTGAAATAAGCTTTACAATACTTTTGGGTTGTAAGGCAGGTTTAGGAAATTCTATCAGATCTTAATACAGAATAAAAAGTTGAGAGTTGATGTCACCAAAGCTTCTCAGTGCATGTGAGTTGATTTCTGACAGTAGGGCTCACCTTAATCTTGAATCAATGTCCAAAAAATGTTCAATATTTGTAAGCTGCAGTTATATATAATTGTTTAGGAAATAAGGCATGGGCTATTATACCGAGAAGAACAAGCTCCTGGACTGTTTTATCTAAGAATATGATGAATACTGTGTTACCAGAAGCTCTTAAGCTATATTTGGACAGGTTTGTAGAATAATGCCGTGGCATGGCTGACCTCAAAAGCTTGTTGGTTCACGTGAAAGGACTGTTGAGAACTCAAGTGACAGAGTAGTACAGAAAGCATGATGTTCTGACTCAGCATGAAGCTATGGATTTGCTGAATGAAGTTTGATGTTAATTGCGTTACATTGATAATTTATTGTTATTGGGTTTTGGCCTGTATATCTACCAGTCTTGAGCGCTTCCAGATGAGAATCTGCATATCAAGGCAAACATTAATCTGCAATCCGCTGTTTCAGTTTTGAATGTAAATTTTGCTCATTGAGACCATAGCCTTTGTTTTCAACACTGCTCCAACCCATATGTCAATTTATTTTTCTTTTTTATTGGGGAAGAAATATAACAAGGTATTGTGAGGGTTAATAGAGTATATAGACTTAAAAAAAAAAAATCCTATATTTTGGCTGGTTAGAGCTCAGGTGGGTTGATGCAGTTAATATAGAAACTTCCTTCTAATTCTTTGTATTTTTTGTGTGCATGTGTCAAGATCTATGTAACCCAGTATGGTCTGTATTTTTTCCAAAAGTTATGCCTAGTAGACCAATCCAGTTACATGTACTGCAGTATGAACCCTAAGCCAAAGTGTGTATCACATTACTTTAAGGAAGTCCTGTGTGTTTTTTTCCCCTCCTATCTTGACGTGAGATAATTGTCATAATAGTGCTTATTGCAGAAAGTTGGAATTGAAAAGAAGTTTATGTTCTGATTTTGTTGTTGTTGTTTTTAATCATATAGCGTTGCAAATGCAAAACTTAACAATTTTTCTCGCCTGGAGTCCACGCTTCGCCTCCTTGGTGTACAGTTTAATGAGAATGTGGCCCAAGACATAATGACAGGACAGCATGGGGCTGCAACAAAGCTTTTGTATGAATTGTTTATTGCTTTAGAAAAAAAGCGAAAGACAAAGCTCACTGGAGTAGCCATGGAAGCAATGAGACCTTCAGCAACTGCAAAGCTTAAGTCTATTGAAAGTGTTTTGTATCGAGAGGTAAATAACTATGCCTATTTTGTATAAGCACATAGGAAAAAGTAGCATACTTAAATGTACATCTCAAGCTTGTTGCATGCTTCCCCTCCCCACTTTTTAAGTCTCCTACTCAAAATTCAGTACTTCTATGTGCTACGTCTTATACGTAGACAATGGGATTATCCGTGACTCATTATGATAATCATCATCTGTGTTTTGTGTTCCTTTGTTTTGGCTCATTCTGTGTTACCTCCTCTGTTTTTAAACTTTCTCCAGACTTAAAATACTTATAGAAACAAAGGCTAGTAGCTGTTCAGCAGCTACCATCTTACTCATTTGTTCGGTACAGATTGATGACTGCATTGCGGTCTAGTTATCAGCTTAGACTAATTTCCCCTCCAGGAAACTTACTCATAACTGTGTTGAGCTTTGTGCCACAGTGGATTGATTCCTTTTGTTACAAGTCTCTCCATATATTTATACTACACTCCAGCTTGCAATAACCATATGCTGAGTAATATGAAGAGGGAAAAAACAAAGAGGAAAGAGACTGTAAGAGGAGGGAGAGAGTATAAAAGGAGACTAAGAGGAAGTCAGTATCAATGCAGTAAATTCTGTTAAGGATCTTCTTGTCTTCAACAGTAATGTTCAGCATGTGCAGACCATAATTTGTTATCAGGATGAACAATCTTTAAAGAGCTATAAATTGTGAATCAAATTCAACTGAATGAAATTTCACATTTTTTCTGGCATGCTTCCTGAAAAATAGTCTACAAGCAGAAAGTTTACCAGCTTGTGCAAGGAGAGTACTAAAGAGTGGAAACATCCCTTTGCCTATCTGTGGGCAGCTTTAAAATGATAAAGCAGCTGAGAGCAGCTCCTATCCATAGACGGGTTCAGAATGACATTTGAATTGTAGAATAGTTGAGGTTGGAAGAGGCCTCTGGAGGTCACTTAATCCATCTCGCTGCTCTTAGCAAAGTCGACTAGGGCAGGTTGCTCAGGACCTTGTTCCGCTGGGTTTTGAATATCTCCAAAGACGGAGACTTCACAGCATGTCTGGGCAAGTTGTTTATCATCCTTTCAGTATTTTTTTTCTTATGTTTAAATTGAATTTCCTGTATTTCAATTTCAATAAAATAGTTCAGTTGAAAGGTACCTACGGTGTTCATCTAGTCCAACTGCCTGACAAATTCAAGGTTGAACAAAAATTGAGGCGCATTATTAAGGGCACTGTCCAAACTCTTGTTGAAAATTGATAGGCTTGGGCATTGACCACATCTCTAGGATGACTGTTCCAGCATTTGACCACCTTCTTGGTAGAGAAATGTTTCCTAATGTTAAGTTTGAACCTTCCCTGACACAACTTTGAGCCATTCCCACATGTTCTGTCACTGGATACCAGAGAGAAGAGATCAGCACCTTCCTTTCCACTTCCCCTCCTCATGAAGTGGTAGAGAGCAATGACGTTGCCCCCTTGTCTAGTTTGAGAAAAGGAGGCTAAGTTCGGCATTTTTCAAGTCTGCATGTTCTTTTCCATGGCGCTAGTCCCATTTTTATGAAAAATATTCCACCATATTTAGATGTTGTTCTGTATACATTAACACAGGAAAACAGAGTTTGAAATGGCTATTGCAAAACAGTCGTATTTAAACATGTTTTCTACTGTTTCTCTCTCTTCATTGCTTGATGTTTAATTTTAGCGTTTGAAAACTTTAATGCCACGTCAGGCTGATTTGCAACTACAGCAGATTTCAGAACACTTTGAAACAAAATCTAAGGCAATAGAAGATAAAGTGGCTCATATACATATTGCAGAACAACAGAAGGTTCAGAAGCTCCAAGAGGAACAAAGAGCTCAAGACATTGAAAAGGTGGCTACTTACTTCTTATTGACTTCTGAAGAAGTATTTTTGTTAAGGTCATGTATGTAATGACTTAGTTAAAGCCAGTGTGAATGCTTGTTATTTCTATGCTATATAGTCATGTTTATATAAAAACAAAGAAAAGGAGTATGCATGGCAATCATTAATATGTAGATATAAAGCCAATATACTGTTACAATACCCTTAACGTATGAATATTTAAAAATCACTTAGTGTTAAATTAAGAGTATCTGCATATTGTCATGCATGGAAAATATTTATTGATTTGAAGACAGTGTAAATTTCACAACTGTGTGTGTTTAAGGTGTCCTTGTAAAAGAGGTTTGTGATGTTCTTCATTTGTGAAGAAAAGATGAAACATTGTTCAAAAGCAGGAAAAAGACACAGGGAAGTGAACCTACAGTGGGCATAGCCTCAGAACATCTTGTGTCTCTTTGCAGCTGTTCTGATAAAGTAAAAAAGAGGAACTAATTTCTTAAGATATGGGAACACTCATCCAAAGTACAGCCCACAGTTTATATAGAGGAACTGGCCACCTATCCAAGGGGTGTTGAGCCACAGTGAAAATTGACTAGTTCGAGATGCTTTTTTTTATGGGTACTTAAAGGAAGAGAGTCTTGCTGGGGTTATTTAGCTGTTCCATTGCCATTGCATGAAAAAGAATGAAAAAAAAAATCTCTTCACCTATTTTCACAATATGATTTTAATAGAAATTTTTAGTATTGAATTTGACATATTACCTATTTATTTTTTAACTTTCGTTGAGTCTTTGTAAAAAAAAAAAAATTACCACTCAATTCCACCTTTAACTGCATGTGTCTGTAGTGCACTTTAACTAGTGTAATTTAAGTGTTTGTTATTTCTTGATCATCTGAGACTCATTGTTCAGCAGTAATATTACCTAATGCTATTCTCAGTTTCTGTACCAGGAAATGGTATTCTCAAATTCTCTGCTGAATTCTGACATGAAACTGGTACCATACAAGAGCTAGAATTTAATACAAGCCCTTAAATATCTATTGGACACTGAACACAAACTGTTTTTCTTTACAGATGTTCTTGTATCACACCACACTATTTGTTAATGTGGACATAGCATATATAGATGTAGTGTCTTCTGACAATGGTATAAAATATATCTTAATCTTCAAATATTGAGAACGTATACTAGCATGTTGCTAAGCTGTAGAATTATTCGGAGTGTAGAATGATAATTTAATTTCAAATTAATTTTACAACATCTGTTTCTTGATATAAAAATGGTAATTTATGAGTACAATGGCTGAGAATATTCTTAATGCAAGGTTTAACTGTGGACAAAATATAAAGAATTTTTACTTTCATGACATTTTACTGATCTACTTTAAAAAAAAAAAAATCATTTGCTCAAGCCTGGAGCCTGATACGCTTTTCTACTTTCTTCCTAGAAGTTTTTTTTTTCCTTATGATTTAATTACATTTACTTCATAGATATATAGGCAGTGTATTAGAGCCACATGATGTATTTTGTTTCAACTTAAATATCTGAACACATGATGTTGACTATTCAGCACCGCATGGGAAGAAGGAGACAAAATGAAATAATGGCCAGGATTCATGCAGCCATTATACAGGTTCCAAAGCCACCAAACAGCAGTATAAAAGCTATTGAAGCCAAATCTTTCTTAAAGAAGAAAAGAGAAGCAGAGGTAACTATCACCTGTATTCTTTTGATGTTAATTATCTGAACTTGCAAAACACGTGATGTTCTGGGAGTGTTTACACTTACAAATGCTGTACTTGTACTGTCCAAAAGTTACTGATGTACTTGTTAAAGTGATATTGCAGACTCAAACAGTGAAAATTGGGCTAAATATTATTTTGATTCTGCATTTCTTACTTAGGAAAAAAAAGTTTCGATGTAAGAAAGTTCTTATTAAATAAATACCATACGCAAGTACTAATTTAATTGCTGACAGCATTTTACCTTCTAGTCTGCTGAGTAGAGTATGTGAAATAATAGCATTAGTGTTTCCTTCTCCTTTGTGCGTGATGTTTTGCACCATAATGTATGAACTCTTCTGTAACACATTAGAAAAACTGTCTGCTCTATCAAAAATATTATTAATAGTTGAAATTGGCAATAGTCTCAGATCAAATCAAGAGATGATAGCAATGCTGCAGTCAAAAAAAATAAATCTGCACTACCTAGTGCTGAAGAGTACTTGGATTGTAATCTTACAGTTCATGGATTGTATTGTCATCAAGAGTCCAAATGTTACCAGTTTTTCCAACTGCACAACTGAGACAGATACATTTAAAAGTAGAGTGTAGGAACGTAGTTGCCTGAGTAACTATAAGGGGATGAATTCAAGCCATTAAATCTAAAGCAGATCATAGCCCAGAATATCTTGTTTCAAATCCCTGAATGGTGGGATGCTAGAGTCCTGTGTAAAATCAGAATTATCCTGCAGAATGAATAGCTGCAAAAATTTAGGATTTTCTGTCTGGTGGACCCAGGTACAGCTAAGAAAAGGAGAGAGGGAAAGAAATGAAAGGTAGAAGAAAATAGTCTTACCTTTTTCTTGATCAAGCTGATGCTTAATATATTTTCGGTGTAAATATTTCTGTGGTACTAACATCATAAAAATAATTCCCTAATTCTTACTCTGTTGAACATTCCTTATGATGCATTGTGAAGAGAAAAGAAACATTCGATTTTGTGTTATTCCTTCAGAACACATACAAGGAGATCAAAAAGTTTGAGAAGTCTATGGCGGGAAATGCCTCTGCAGTACACAGCCGAGTCACTGACAGGTAACATTTGGTTATTTGATTGTTAAGCTTAGACAGGATCCTACCTCAGGTGCCTACTGACTATGTAGACTGCTACTTGAAGAAAATATAATGGCTTGTTTAGCTTAAACTGTGATTTTCCTTTGAGTGATGGTCCCACTAGCACTGCAAGTATTCCAGCTCCACCACAGTGTTTTTGCCTTACCTATAGTTGTAGTAGGGATGGCTCAAGCTTTGTTCCCTCCTTTTTGCCGTATATGCAGCAACAAAGGACACAAAGTGCCTCTCTTCTTCTCTGTTCATTTTACTCATTGACTCTGTAAGGTCAGTTGGCCTTGCAGAGAATAGAGAATGGTTGTGTATGTACACACACAGCAAAATTTTTCGAAGAAAATTGAGAAAAGCAACCTTTTCCTTAGAGTTATGTTACCTGTATGTTGATTTATTTGTGAATAATTTTAAGTAATAGCCATTCTGTCCCCTTTAGTGATATATATATGATAGTCAGAAGAGGTGGCATGCATGTGTACTGCTGTGGATACTTCTGTGTGCAAACAACCTGTGATTAATAATTCTGAAAAATGCACTCAGAATGTATGTATATCTTGAAGAGTAAGACATCTTTCTTTGGTATTCTGTGAGCTATCCTAATTTCCTGTTTTTGAAGAATTTTGCTTTGCTGTAGCAACTGAACTAATTGACAGTTGGCTCAAGTCAGGGCTGAAGCCCTCCTCTGGACTTAGTGATGATTGTGGGGCACAAGAACATCAAGAAGTAGCCACAGTGCCGATAAAGACTGCTGGCCCCAGAATAATCTGTTGTGCATTTGTCAGAATTGCACATAACTACACAGGGATCTGTGCAAAAACACCTGTAAGAACTATAATTCCTGTAAAGTCAATATCTTTTTCTGTTTAATCTTTTCAATCAGTGATATACAAGAATCATTGCAAACACAGAAGCTGCAAGCAACAACCCTAGAAACTACATCACAGACAGAAACTGCACTGTTAAATGTTTATTCAGATGATGAATATATAAGAAAAATTCAAAAACGTTTGGAGGAAGATTCATCTGCTAGAGAACAACGAGAAAAGAGACGACGAAAAATGCTAATGGAACAGTTAATAGCACATGAAGCACAAGAGGTGAGAAAATGTATGCTGAAGTATATAACCCATGCACAACTAGTAGTCTAAATATTTGCTTACAAGCATAAAGAACAGTATTTTTGGAGGGTTGAATAAAATTTGGATGGGATAAAGGAAAGGATATACACTTATCTCTGAAAATAATGTTTATGCCAACCATTGTCTTTCCTTGAAAAATATGGACAGTTGTCCATTCTTTTTTGCCACCTTTATGTCATAGTTCATCCTTATAAATCATGAAAGATCATATGAAGGCAGCAGAGCTAAGATTATTAAAAATCAGTTGAAGACCTACTTTCTATGTGGATTGGGGCAATCCCAAACACAAATACAGGCTGGAAGGAGAATGGATTGAGAGCAGCCCTGAAGAGAAGGACGTAGGGGTGTTGGTTGACAAGAAGCTCAACATGAGCTGGCAGTGTGCGCTTGCAGCCCAGAAAGCCAACCATATCCTGGCCTGCAAGAGAAGTGTGGCTAGCAGGTTGAGGGAGGTGATTCTCCCCCTCTGCCCTGCTCTCCTGAGACCCCACCTGGAGTACTGCCTCGAGCTCTGGAGTCCTCAGCACAGGAAAGACATGGACCTGTTGGAGAGATTCCAGAGGAGGGCCACGAAGATGTTCAGGAGTCTGGAGCACCTCGTCTACAAGGACAGTCTGAGAGAGTTGGGGTTGTTTAGCCTGGAGAAGAGAAGGTGCTGGGGAGACCATATAGCAGCCTTCCAGTACTTAAAGGGGGCCTCCAGGAGGGGCAATTTTTATCAGGGAGTATAGGGACAGGACAAGGGGTAGTGGCTGTAAGCTGAAAGAGGGTAGATTTAGATTAGATATTAGGAAGAAATATTTTACTGTGAGCGTGGTGAGACACTGGAAGAGGTTGCCCAAAGGAGTTGTGGCTGCCACATCCCTGGAGGTAGGTGTTCAAGGCCAGGATGGGCCAGGGATCCCTGCCCATGTCGGGGGGTTTGGAACTGGATGATCTTTAACGTCCCTTCCAACCCTAACCATTCTATGATTCAATGGTTCTATTTCCTGCCCCACACCACCCAAGCTGAACTTTAAACGATCAAAATGTGTACTGCTTCTGAAGAAGGTGCTAAGAAACAACAAACAGAGCACTGCTTGATTGAAAACCTATATTTACAAATGTGTCATGCAAAATTTTATATCTGGACTGTATAAATTCTGAAATGGTTGTGCTGGGTGATATGAAGAATCAAAACACTTATTTTGCAGATCAGAGCTTTGATTTTTGATGTGTGATGGAACAGAAGATGGATCTCAGGAGAGTGTCTGTGTTGTGTCCAAAAATGGATGTTGCAGCTTATTCCATTTGAATCCTGTCCTGTAATGCACAAGGCTTTTCAGATTCCTCCTCAGACACTCATTCAAAAAACAACTATCAGATTACTGACTTCACAGATCTTGGCTTTAGTAGTGATTACATCAAACAGAACCTTGCAACTTACTGGGTTTATGTGTTTTCTAGTTATCTTTTATCTTAGTATTGCACTGTGAGTCCTTAGCTTAGATCGTATGTATTGAACCTAGTGTAGCTGAGCCTGTCTCCTCTGCTGTTGTACAATAATAGCACTAAAGATGTGTGTCATCTCTGAGAAGGAAAGGTATGACATGTATACATATATATTTTTTTAAGCAAGTAGTGTCTGGATGTGTTTTTGGAGTTAAGAAAAAAATTAATGTATTGGGGTAGGCATCTAGAAATTAGATGACTTCTCAATATCTATCCCAGACATATATTCTATGAAATATGAAGAATACCTGTGGTGGCTTAGACCAAGAGTCCATCTATTCCCATATCCTCTGTCTGAGCTCTCACTCAAAGGGTTTCTGTGTGATATGCTTAGTCCATGAAGAAGTTTTGGAACTCTGTTGCCTGAAATCGCTGTAGTACTAAAGCTTGCTCTTTACTTGCTATCAGCTGTTGCAGCCCCAACATAACCCCAGCAGACTGTATTAGTCCTTCCAATAGCCATGGATATCAGCTGCAGCTGCAGCAATCATTGCCAGCAGCAATCACTGGGGTGTTTGGTGAATACAGCAGCTGTAAGCAAGCAAAGCTGGCCAGTGCTGTTGAGGAGGTCAGGCAGCTGGTCCACCTGCAGTTGTAGTAGGAGACTTGCCAGTTTGAAGATGGAGGAATTGCTGTAATATCAGACTGGGTCCAGTGAGGCTCCAGAGCAAGGCAAAAGTACCAATAGTGTTCCTAACTTCCCAGGAAGAAAATCAGCATTGACATAGGAAAAATAGAGGTCATAGACTACAGGAATTAGAAGGAAAGAGAAGTGAGCGGTTGACTGGAACGGTAGTCTGACCAAATAAGAGAATATAATTAGTGCTAGTTTGGTTCTAAATTAGCAGGGGAAAAGGTGAGTGGCTGGAACTCTGTGCGATTTCAGAAATTAGATGTTGCTTGACTTAGAGAAGTGGGAAGCAAATTAAGATTTTTTTTTTAAAATTAGAATAACGATATGCAAAGTAGTTGAAAATTACTTTCTTACTCCATTAGACATTGAACCAGAAAGGATTTTCAGGCTGAAATTGTAGCTCTCTTGTAGACAGTAGAGTCAGATTTTTATCTGTACTGCATAAAACTTGAACACAGAGCATGGGATCATTTTGAATCAAAATAATTTCGTCCCTTTACAGTGCTTTAATAGGCTTTATGTCCATATAAACCTCTACTCAAAGAATCTTGTTCCAATTTTTCAGTTTTGGCACACTACAGGGAGTACAAGTTGGAGCCTGGGAGAAATAATACTTTAAAATTACATGACATTCTATCTGGAGCACAGGCTGATGCCAGTCAGATTTTCATAGGCAGGAGTTGAAAGTGTTTGACAGTAACATGGCTTCATCCCAAATGAATCTTTGATCTCCACCATCTCAACAAAGCATCTGTGCTGAGTACTGATTGTTTTAAAATGCTCTGTTCAGATTTTATCTCTCTGAATTTAAAAAGTTATCAGGAAGGTTTTACTGTCAGCAATAAATTGAGTAGACTAAAATGGGATGGGAAATTAATTGTTACTAGATTATTGATTGTCAACCAGATAGATTTTTGTATGCTAAATGGTAAGTATTGGTCATAACACTTATGACTACACAATAGGACAGAATTGTTTCCTTTGTATTTAAGTAGGGAAACAGCAAAATAGAAAAATGTGATAATAGTAATTATGTATGAGCAACATGAAACAGAAACAAACTAATGCCTGGACACTGAATGCCACTGTTGTCTCAACTGGGTAAACTGAAAAAAAGTGTGTGTTCTGTTTTCTCAGTAGTAATTTTTCAAACGATTACTAAGATTACGGTATTTATTCTTTCTTTGGACACTTCACAGTTCTCTCTGAAGAAGTTGATGTAAAATGTTAGGTTAAAAAGTTACACTAACATTTTTATTCTGTTCTAGTATGCCCAGAAGTTTCTGAACTTTTCAACCTTAGGTTGTAGTACTTTGTACATTCTTATTTGTATGAAAGATAGTTACCAATGCTTCACTGCAGTCCCCTGACCATCTTCATAGCCCTCCTCTGGACTCGCTCCAACAAGTCCAGGTCTTTTTTATATTGGGGGCTCCAGAGCTGGACGCAGTACTCCAGGTGGGGTCTCAGGAGAGCAGAGTGGAGGGGGAGAATCACCTCCTTTGACCTGCTGCTAATGCTTCTTTTGATGCAGCCCAGGACACGGTTGGCTTTCTGGGCTGCAACTGCACACTGCCGGCTCATGTTGAGCTTCTCATCCACCAACATCCCCACGTCCTTTTCTTCAGGGCTGCTCTCTATCCATTCTCCTCCCAGCCTGTATTTGTGCTTGAGATTGTTCTGGCCTATGTGCAGGACCTTGCACTTGGCCTTGCTGAACTTCATGAGGTTTGCATTGGCCCACCTCTCAAGCCTGTTCTAAAGGAGTATCTTCCTTTTTCTTTTATAAAGGGCACATTCACTTAGATGAGGTGCTTTGACTTTTCACTGGGCCAACTATTAGCACCATGCAGTTGATGTTTTGAGTATGACAAATTACCACTCTGTTAGGGTGGCTCCTTCAGTCCTCTGTGAATTAAGATTTAAAGATCCATTTTCCTCCAGTCAAGTACTTCTTGCTGGACTAATCCAGGGTTGGGTATAAGCAGTTGCAACTAAAGAAAACCGTGGTTACCTACTTGTAACAGGAAGCAAAGTCTGTGCATCCTCTACTGTTGTTTGAAATCTTAACGAAATACTGAGTCCAGCAAAGGGCATCATGTCTCCTTTTATTACCTTGATTTCATTAATGTAAGAGACAAATGGACAGATTAACTCTTCAGTAGGCAGTGCTACTGGAAAATTTTGTCACCTGAACTGTGTTGAATGAGGCACAGCGTGAATATGAAGATGTGCATATAAAATTGTTACTATGGCATTGTTTTCAATTTCAGTTGCATGCATTATAATAATTCTGTGTGTAGAAAAATAGCGTACAAAAATTATGCTAAAATTATCATACAAAACGCATTCCAGCTTAGATCCTCATTTTGTGATAAACTTCGTAAGGAAGACAATACTGAGTGCAGGTGAAGCACTCTAGGATTAAAGCCAGAGATGATTGCATCTTTGCTATTAGGACTATCATGCAGTGTCATGAGATTCAGTGCTAGGCAAGGGCAGTGCAAAGCTCACATTTTGGCTAAAATAAGCAAAATGTTGAGAAATTTTTATATCAGCTTAGTCTTTACAAGTAATCAGTGTTTAACTTGAATTTATTTTATTCTAAGCAGTTGTAAAGGCAAAGGAACTTAAAAATACAGAAGGAGTTTTGTTTGAAAAGTATTGGCTTCTCCCTAACATCAACATTAAAGATTTGAATTTATTAGAAAGTTGTTCTTATTATTGCAGTTAAAATAGCCGTGCTTTGCAGCTTTGTGTTAGAAGTCGATTACAGATGTCTTGTTCGCTTTTGTAGCACAGATCTAGACTTCTTAGAGTTCTTTCTTTCACCATAGTATGATAGTATGTAATAAAGTTTGCTTTTTCATTTATAGTTGAATTTGTGTGATGTGTTCTGCCCTCTCTCGGTCACAGACAGCTGATGGAAAATAAACCAGATTAAAAGAAAATATAGGCAATACTTAATTTGGTTTGTTTTTCATGCTACTACTAGCTGGCTTTACCTGTTTGTCTGTTCTTATGAGAATTAATTTGAACTCTTCAGATCAGTTCCCAATTTAGGTCCTTAAATTTGAACTTACATTTCATAGCAGATTTGCTACATCTGAAACAAATGTCCAGGGAATCAGAAATTTCCTCTAAGATTCTGCTGTAGGAGTGATATTTCGCAATGGGGCTTGAAAGGCAAGCTGATGCTTTCGCTTAGAACTCAGATGTAGTTCTGGACTGTGAGAGTAGTGAGGCAAAACTTTAAGTTAGGTTAAGCATTAATTTAGATACGAAAACAGTATACAGAAGTGTAGTAGGGAGAAGGTGCTATTATGTTTTGTCAAGTTCTTTGACAAATAACAGTCCACAGCCTTTAAAGTGTCTGTGCACACTGAACATGCTTCAGGCAATGGTTCAAAATGATTTTCTTCTAGTACTGAACAGAGGATTCTATTTGTGTTCCAGTGAGAATACTACAACTGTTACCTAGAAGTCTTGTATTTTCCTCTGTTCTGAATGCTTCCCTATATTGCCAGTCTACTGAATGGAGGAGGTAATTAACCCAAGTCCCAAGAAAGAAGGAAAAAATTCAAACCTGTAGAATACTGATCAAGGATCCAGCAGAGTATGGTTGCAAGTAGAGACTGGTGGAGTGCAGGGATAAGTAAGGAAAGTTATGACCAGTTCATGATTTGAGGAAAGGATATATCTCTGCATTCAGAAGTGATTACTTGAAATATGCTGCAGTTTCTTTGTACACAGGAAATATCCAAGTTAAAGTTGAGTTAACCTGAACAAATGTACTTTTACTGAGTATCACAGTTAAGACATATTTAGAATTCACTTCCATGGTTCTAAAATTCTTGTATAGGTTACAAAAACTGTACTCATAAATAGATGTATATGTTTTTCCAGATTTATGTATCAAATGAGCAGGTAAATGCTGCTATATGACTCCCTTCATATTTCTCATATGAGACACTAATGAGTTTTCTATGAAATAGTTTATAAGCTGTACTTAAACTGTTGGTTTTTGTCTTTTAGGAGGCTTACCAGGAGGAACAACTTATTTACAGACTAACAAGACAATCTCAACAGGAGCGGAGGATTGCTGTTCACCTCATGCAAGTTCGACATGAAAAAGAGATGTTAAGGCAAAACAGAATTTTCAGGGAAAAACAATATGAAGAAAGACAACTGAAAGAGTTCCAGGAAGCTCTTAACAGGGAAGCGGTAAAAGATTATTTCCTCCCTGACTTTCTGTAGGACTGTTACAATACCTTCCTGTTGCAAAATGGAATTTGTATCGTCAACTGTTAGAATTTAGGACTTTTCTAGGGACGGTGATTTAATGACGAATATATTGCTTTTATCTAGGTTCAAAGTTACAGCTAAGTTAATAAGGGATAAAACTGAGCAACTTAAAGTCTAATTTTCATCTTTCAAACTGATCTTAGCTTTTCTCTGTATGGTGAGGTTAAAAGGCACAGTCTTGGAGGGGCAAAATGACAAAAGATAATGACATAAAGTCTTGTTTCAAGAACAATGTTTTTGATTTCCTTTAGATGTAATCTGTTAATATCTGTTTTTGAAACCTGCTGGAAGAATTTCACTCATGAGTGCTAATTCCTACCTGGGAGCTGGGACTTGATTAATAGATTAAAAGAATTCATAATCCCATGGCAAACCTCCAAGTGCTACACCCATAGTAGGCCATAATGTGATGGTAGCAATCTTACTTTGATCCTGCTAAAGACAATTAGGAGCTCCAAATCTTCCAACATAGCTGGAGTCCTGTGTAATCCAGGCAATAGCTGTTGATGAGTATTCCATTGTGGGTTTCAATGGAACTAAGCCTTTGCCAATGCATCTGCATAGTTGTTCTTCAGGAAGAGTAGACAGCATCATTTCATGTTTCCCTACCCCACAAGCAGTGAATATATTCTTAATCTCTTTGTCATGAAAGAGCTGATATATTTCTCCTTTATTTCATTATATGTTGGCAGTTAGAAAGAAAACAATTTCAGATATTTGTATGTGTTAATCTGGTTGCTGGCTGTCCAACTCTGGTGAAAACCTAGCTGTTTTCATTTCTTGAATTAAATGAGAAAGTTAAATTTTGTTTCCAGGACTGTACAGTTCTGCAGTTTCATTTTCTTTGCAATCTCAAATTTACTCTTTAAAAAAAAATTCTAGGCTCTGGCAAAACAAGAAAAAATTGATTATGAAGAACAAATTAACAAAGAAAGAGAACATCATGAGAAAATTGCTGTTGAAAGAGCTCAGACTCGTTATAAAAAGCATTATTCTATATGTTGGGAAGTGATTAACCAAATCATTGATTTGTCAACAAAAGTAGGAGAATACCGTATACTGACAAACAAGTGAGTATGGTAGCTGCTAGGCTTTGTTATTCGGAGTCGTTTAAGCACCTGAAACATCTTATGCAGATTCTTAGGTATCTTACAGGACATTTTCAATTTGTTTTCCTGGGAAAATGGTGATATCACTTTAGTGTGAGGATTCACCGATGTGTAATACAGCGTGAATACAAGCCTTAGCGTAATTTCTTGAAAACTCAGCTAGCTTGAATTTTTATGAGACCAAGGCTTAGTAGATCTACCAGTTGTGGAAATACTGACTTCCTTTTTTTCTGAACAAATTCCTTAGTTTAAAAATTAAAAAATCATTGATGCGTATTTACTTCTAAGTTACTCCACTAGCTGAATGCTTCCCTGGTGTAATACAAACAGGATGAATTTTGTAAGATTTATCAACCTGCCTGGCTTTTCCTGAAAGTAGCAACTCTGTGCAGTCTTCCAATTCTTATATGCTGTGATTTCCTCTTCTTATGTACCCTAATTCACAGGGTTTCAAGGAAGGTCCTAAACAGGCAGCAACCTCCAAGTACCTGTGCTGTAGGAGTGTTTCCAAAACACAGAGTATGGCATTGTTGCTGTTCTTTCATTAGTATTCAGTGATTAGACTATGGAGTAAGACTTCCAGTATTAGAAAGTGTGCCAAAATCTTAATTGCCTTTTGGTGTAATTGTGTGTTAAAGTAGTAAAGCTGTGACCATATGAAATACATATGATTATGTTTTATGGAAATTATATAAATTTAGGTGCAGTAGGTACTTGATAAAATAGTCAGCATAGACACAGTTTAGTGATGATTTGATGATTTCCTTGCCTGACACAGTCCTGGTTCCAGTGCTCGTGTCACATTTGCTTCTACTGAGTGACACACAACAATGTGTACAAATATCTGAAATATCTTTCCCAAATATGCATATCAAGGTTGTATCTGCATTTAGTGGCACAACAGTGTGTTTTGTTTGTGTTTCTGTGCACTTCATTTTGCAAGATGCATACGATGTGTATTCAGTAATTTTTGAACAGCAAATGCAGAGTCATTTAAAGCTATAACACTCAACTATCACAATCATTACTAAAAAAAACCCCCAAAGTCCAAATTGGTGTAGTCTTAAGAAATAATATAAATCTTTGTTTCAAGCATTTTTAGCAGCCATAGAATTCTAGTGTGATATATGTCAGCATCCTGTTTGCAGTTAGCTTGTTACTCTGTGCAGTTTGTCTTCTTTCATATGAATATTTTTCCCTTCTAAACTAAAAAAAAGAAGAGTTTAATTAGTCATATGACGCTGAATTAATTTTAGCTTCCAGGAAAAAATTGTATAGATTTTTAGTGAGAGGAGACCCTACCCCACATTAGGGAACAATATTTGGGAGCAGGGAAAAATAGCTATAGCAAAACTATTACTACACAGTTTTGCCAGCCAAATGCTATGCTATGACACATTTGTGAAAGTAATGAAGCCTACAAGTGCCTACTGCTGTCATATAAGTAACCAAGCACTTACAAAAAGCTCTAATAATTATAGAAAGCATTGTAAACTGTATCTAGTTTAGCATATGCTTGTTTAATGATTGTGGTTCTTCTAAATTTGGGTTTACTATTCTCAAATATTCAACTCCATTAATTTTTGTTTTGGAACTCATTCTTTTTCTTCTGCAGCAAAATTCCATTAAAACTGATGTGTGATTGGAAGGAATTTTTTTTCAAAGGAAAACTGATATATGAACAAGCTTCAAGTCAACCTTTGCCAAATGAACCAAGTCCAGACCAACTTGTAGAGCTGAATAAAATGAATCTGTTAGATGAAAAAGATTATGGTGAATACAAGGTATATCAGAAGATAATGGAAGATAATACACCTTGATTTTTCTAATCATTTTGTTGTGATGTATCATTATTTTCTTTTGCTAATTTCTGATATCAGAATTTGACATGCATTTTCATTGTGTGAGGTTCTACGTGAAATGTGTGGCTGGTTTATATGTTAGTAGCACTGGAGAGCTGGTGCCATTTTAAAACACTGTTATGATTTCATTGTTATATAAAACATTGACTATATTTCTCTCTTGAATTCATAGTACCAACATGTAAATTGCAATACAATTAAATTTTAGCTAATTGGAATTTGAAAGTGTGGTTAATGCTACCACGTTTGAAAATGCAACAGAAGGTAGCCAGCAAAAGCAAGTAAAATTCAATAATGTATCTGTTACAAAGCCCAATAGTCTTAATTTCAGCAATTTTGAGTGAAAGCTGTCTACAAAGAATTATTGGTTTGAGGGATCCATTTATTTTAAGGTGGTAATGTTTACAAAAATTATGAAAAATCGTTGATGCTGTTAACCTTCTGTTAGAATGCAAGCAACTATTTTTCAGGGTGCCTAAAAATTTTTATTTGACTTTACAATACATTACGTAATTTCACAAGTGAAAGATGAAGGATGAATGTTTTCCTGTTAAAATATATTGTAATTCTTTTTACAAATTACACTAATGATGCTTTTCTTTCTAGAAAAAAACCCATATCCCACTATGTATTTAGTCTTTTCAAATAATCTGTTTAACTATAATATGGCAAAGTCACTGCAAATAACCTGTGTTTTTCTTGTTGGAAAATTATAGCTACTATATATATATATATATACATACTTTTACTCACATCCCAAACGAATTGTTACATTTTTACAAACCATTTTACAAACCTTTTGCAATGAGTATTAACATTTGTTACACGTTTGTGTGTTACATGCTCAATTTACTTTGGTTTCAATCTTATATGTTTTTCTGATTTATCTGTTTATAAGGTCCTTGTTCAGACTACCGCAACTCATATAATGAATTTCGTGGTCACTTTCTTAGGTGAAAAAAAGCATATATATAAGACCAACAAGGAGGACATACAGGACAGACAGGCAGGAAACAGTTACTGGGGACCACTAATGAAAACTGAAGTCTTTCAGTCATATTGTTTATATGAAAAAGTCACAGTAGTCTTCCCTACATGTAAGGGAAATGAAGGTCACAAACATTTAATGACATGTTTAAAGCCTCTTTTTCACTACCAGTTTTTTTTCAAATACACATTCACATAATTAATTTTTTTCCAGATGTTGTTAGTCATATGCCTTTATGCATCAGTATTCATCAAAAGCTTGTATCATATGATGGGAAATTGTAGGCACCAATTCATACTTATGTCTTCTAAAAAACAAATTGAACAGCTAATACCTTCAAATTATTGCTTCTAGATAAAACTGTATTGGCATAGCGTTCTAGCAAAGTTTATGCTGATTTTCTTAACCCTGGAGAAAAAAAAAACCCAGCACAGGCAATTTGACATATCTCAAGAATATTAAGTTCACATTAGGAATGCTGACTAAAAGTGTCAAATATATTTGATAAAATACCAGAACAAAATACAGTGCTATCAGTCCATTGCACATTCCACATTAGATTGAGCTTGAAAATATTTGGAAACTACCGCATCATCAGTTCTGGCTGATCACTTAATAAATTAATTGAATCATCCAAAACAAGCATATCAGTAGGCACTGCTCAAAATATCAGTTCCTGGTTTTGATCTAGAGTGTTGACCGGTAGGTCTATAACTCTCACCTGGATACCTGAAAACTTGTTTCTGACAGGTAAGCTACTTTAGCTCAAGGCAGGTACAGTCTAGCAATCTTATGGTTAAAGGGGCAAGAATTCTGTAAGGTGAGTACTTTGAAGGGGGAGCCCATTGCATTTGGAATTCATTTTTCTTACAAGTCCGATAGAATTTAAAACAACATATCCATCTCTATATATATTTAAGGAAGAGTGGTTCAGATAGGATAAGGATTTGTTTTTTTTTTAAAGCATGTCTTTTCAATTGTATACTAAGAAGTACGTTTTCTGAGATATATTACAGAGGGATATTGCACAACTCAAAAAGAATTTTTGTTTGTTTTTACTGATTAAAAATAAGTGATACTTTCATTTAGAGTGGTAAGTTACATTGTATTATTCTATCTAATGCACATATGTTCAAAGTCAGCAGTGATGAAGTTTTGCTAGTAAAATGTGTGCTGTAGCAATATATCATTCATGATAGTTAGTTCAGAAAAAGATGGCATGTTCTGCCAGGAACATGCATTCGAAACGGTATCTTTCAGTAGAAATTGGAATGAAACTAGTTGCTTCTGTTGGTGTTGATTAAATATTTAATTTATAGAACGGTACCGCAGTTTAAGTTGAAAGGCATCTGGAGGTAATTTAGTTCAACCTCTTCCTCAAACCAGGGCCAACTTCTGAGTCAGATAAGGTTGCTCAGCACCTTGGCTAGTCAGCCTTCAAGTATTTCCAAGGACAGAGATTCCACAGATCCTCTGTGCAACCTGTTCCTTTGCTTAACCACTCTCATTGTGAACATTTTTTTTTGTTCATTTTTTTCCTAGTTGAAGCTTCTCTTGCTGAAACATTTTAGTTTGCCTCTCAACCCTTTATTGTGTACCATAATGAAGTGACAAGCTAGAATCTAATTGGGAATATTATTAGTCCTCATATCTTCCAAAAAGCTGTTTAGTAACCTGCAACCAAATAATAATTAATATAGGTCTAGTATTATCTTCCATACTAAAATGTTTCTCATAGCATAAACTGCACATCAGGACTTTCCTAGTGTATACTGGTAGAGTAGATATTAGAGTGTCAAAAACAATTATGTCTTCAATTTTTTTTACTACATCCTTCCATTCTCATCTATTTCCCAGTGTGTTTGTCAGTAGGAGTATCTTAACTAGCAAAACCTCATTAAGCTGTATGCTGGTAACTCGTACCACTGATAAATTTATATTGATCTCACAGTAGATGAACTGGAAGTTTCTACTCAGTATTTCCTTCCCATAAAATTGTTTGAATTATGCAGTGGTTTGTTTGTTTTGGATTGTTGGCTTTTATTTTTTTTCCTGTCTATTGAATGTGTGATAGGCAAATATATTTATTTGAAATCTTTACCTGTAAAAATTTTCAAAGATTTATGTGTGATACTGGACAATGTTTCCCAGTTTTTAGAATGCTGAATATTAGGATACTGGGCTTCTGTTCCAGAAATCTGCTACGGATTTATTCTGTGGTATTGGTGAAATGATTTTTCATGTTAATGGAATAAAAAAAATGGTTCTAGGAATCTATGAAAGTGTTTGTAGGAGTCCTTGTCTCACTCAACTAATTATTACTGAATATCAATACATGTTTAATGATTATTACATAATTATAGCTTTTAACAAGGGTGTATTCTAAAAAAATATTTTATTATTTAGTACTATTCAGATTTTGTTATTGTATGTATTGTGTTTATGTATAAATACATATATCTAGAAAGATGAAAGACAAAGCATATTGACAAATTATTTGGTAATTTATCATTTGTACAGAGTATGACAGGGGAATGGAGCCCAACTGAAGAGAACAATGAAAACAAACCTCCTCTTAATAATAACATATTGGGCCATGTGCTTCATAGACTGATGGAGATTTCCTATCCTCCAAAACCCAAATCTTCACCACCTGCATTTCCTCTGTTTCGTATCAAGGGATGTATTTTGGGAAAACTTTTTAGTGGAAAAACTACCTGTGTAAAGTTTATTGAAAAAGGTAGATTTTTTTTTTCTAAAATTCTTAAAAATTATTATTTGCATTAAAATCCCATGCTTACAATGAGAATTGTTTGGCCAAATCCTTACATTGGTAATCCTTGAACCTCAGATGCATCTGTATTTTGGAGGAATTGGTTGCAAGTCATTCATTCATTATCTTCCAAAATAAGATTAAAAACACCTGAACTTGAATATAGTGTTAATATAGTGTTACTTCTGCATTGAGAATTTAAAAATGCTTTTGGTAAACTTCTCTGAGGATGTTTGTTATAGAAGAGACTATCAAGATAGCTATGTGATTGTGATACACACTGTGCAGTGGTTACAGAGAAGAGACAGTGGAAACAACTTACATCAAAAGCCCAAATGATAGGAATGGTGCATTGCTTTCCATGTAATAATGCTGTCTTCCTATCATTAATTTAATTGCCAGTAATAGTCTCTCTGTAAGTATGCTCAACTCAAACTGTAAAGTTATCTAATTTTTTTGTGTATTAGTTTGCAATATTCAGGTACTATCTGTTGGTGCTCTGGTTCAGGAGGCCATCCAAGCTTTTCTTAAAAATGAAGTGCAAATTGAACACAATGTGATTCCACAGGAAGCAGAGAGTTCTGGGGAACAAAATGAGGTAAACGTTTTTGTTAATTTTGGGTTTAGCTCCCACAGGGAGATGAGAATGAAATATGTAAGGAAGGAAGCATATTCTTTCAATTTTTTACTCAATTTTAATCTAAGTTTTGATTTACCAGACTACAAGTGTCAGCTTGAATTGACAGACTTGTTCTTCTTGTAAGACCTAGTTTCTTTCCTAATCCTTTCATAATTCCTTTTTTTTCATAAAATTCCTTCCATAATTGATACAAGGTCCAGAAGAACTTGTCAAAATCACCACTGAAAGTTCTAAAGAAACTCCAAACAGAAACACCTATCAATGAAACCAAAGGTGTGTTTTTATTTATTTATATATTTATTTATATGTTTATAAAATTTAATTTCAATTTTTATCTTATTCTATTAGATTTAAATGGCAATTCCCCTTTCTCGTGTACATTTGAGGTAGTATCCATAACATTTGAGTTTTCACAGTAGTTTCTTTATGAATTTCCTGTTTCCTCGCATTCCTAGTGTCAGGGAGCTGTAAGTGCAGGCTGCTGAATGAAGGAAGGTGAGCTAAGTGACTAGGGAAATAGTAAAGCAGGAAGCACCAACATTCACCCACGAAGAGTGAGTATAGTGGCTGAAGTCAGGATCATTACCAGGTCCAGAGACATTGATCAGCATGAGCCTCAGTCTGGTGATAACCCAGCAATTCTGACAATAAAGCAAGTCTGAGGTCAAGCCAGGAGCTCAAGTCAGCAAGCGTTGATCAGGATCAGAATCAAGAAGACAGGATACAGAGTGCAGACATGGCTGCTATACAGCTGTAATGTACCATAGGCAGGGTCTAGGATCAGAGCTTCAGCTTAAAAGCAGCTTCCAAAGGAGTGAAGGGCAAACCCTCACTTCCCCTCACTTTGCCTTTTTTTACAACGGATCTTACCAACCAAGGAACTGACAGTGAGTTCAGCCACCAAAACGCAGAATCGCATGGTTGAAGGTGAAAGGGATCTCTGGAGGTCATTTAGTCCAATCTCCTTCTCAAAGCAAAGTCACTACTGCAGGTTGTTCAGCATCCAACTGAGCATAGTCAAGAATGGACATTCTACAACCTCATTAAGCAATATGTTCCAATATACCATAACCCTTGCAGTTAATGTTTTTATATTTAAATGGAATTTCCTATTCTTTAGTTTGTTGCCTTTTGTCATTTTACTTGGCACCAATAAGAAGAGTCTGTTTCTTTACTCCCTTCTCCACCCCAGATATTTTTACACGTTGGTAAGATTCCCCTCAGGCCTTCCCTTCTCCAGGCTGAATGGTCCCAGCTCTCAACCTCTCCTTGCATCCTAGATACTCCAAGACCTTAGTAATCATCAGGGCCTTTCTCTGGACCTCCTTCAATACATCCATGTCTTTCTTGCACTGGG
>NW_010131958.1:0-12603 GCF_000699245.1 Pterocles gutturalis | reverse complement strand
GGCACTGCTGGACCTCTCGGCTTAGACTTGGTTCTATTTGGGTTTTAAAATTCCCACTTAAAATCTTGTTCATGTTTCTGGGTTTTGTATCACTCCGACGCACACAGTGTGGAGCTGGAAACCATCGTGGAGCAGACGAAAGGCTCCTGCCCCGGGTAAAGCAACAACGCACGAGTCACGTCCCTAACGGAGGGGGCAAGATGCCCTCGGTGTAAACTGCTGTAAGGAAAATGTAGGTGAGGTACGGAAAAAATCCTTCTACTGGCAAAGATGCTACAACACACGGCGGGCTACCGGGGAGAGGGTGCGTAGGGAGTCTTCACGGCTTCAGGCTTTACCGGTAAGTTAGACAACAGGTCTTTTAATTGTAGCCACGCCTGCTTTTAGCCCAGGGGATGAGCTGAGTGGTCTGTTTATAGCTCTTTTCAGGCTTTTTTTTTTTATCCTCTGAACAATTAATATTCTTGTTTAAATTTATTTTGGTTTTGACTCCTCCAGAATGGATGGAGAAGGTGAGTATTCTTTCTGGTTTTTACCCTTCTAGGTTGGTCTCAAGAAAACCATTGAGCTGTCAAGCAATGGGTCCTGCTGACATAGCAAGATCTTTCTCCTAAATCTCAGAAGTGTGTCAACTAGCTAATGTTTTTAAGAGACCTCATTGCCAGCAGAGATGGAAAAGGACAAACTGCTTCCAAAGCTTCCACATATTTGCAATAGCTATACATCATGAAAGAAGCCTCTCATTCCAGGATTGTCTGAGTTTGTGCTTGGAATCACACATCCACCAGGTGCAGAGAAAAAGTTGAAATTGACTTTTCATTCTTTGGATTCACCTCCACTAGGGAAGGCTGGCCTTAGGTTCCAATTCTCCCCATGCAGCTGGACAGTTTCAACATCCTCCTGTTGCAGTGAGAAATACGAGAAGTGACATTTCACAGAAACGTTTAAAAATGCAAACTGCATCCTTGGACCACTTGCCCTATTCTCGCCAAGTCCTCATTTAGCTTCTCTCCATAATTAGTTATCTAACAGTAATTACATTCTCTTGGAATGAATGGTTCACATTTGTGTTTTAGCCAATTGTGTATCACAAGGATGTAAAATCAGATACATGCCATCGAGTGGGCCCTCACTCCCGCCTACGGCAACATCTGCCTTAATTTCTGTTATCCTTTTAACTGCTAAGTGCTGGGGCAGAGATGGAGGACAGTTAGCAGCTGTACAGAAAACATCCTGACAGTCACAAATTACTTGGGGAAGGAGGGGGATTTCAAAGATCTCAATGAAAACCCTGGCTGCAGGCTGAGTCAGCAAGCAGTCACTGGGTGCTACCTTGGTAGCATGTTACTTGGTGAAAATGTATTTGGAATGTCTGGTCGTGTCTTTGCACTGAGTTGGAACAAGACTTCCAGCAGGGCTGTTAGAAGTGCAATAGTGGCTATGCCAAGTCAAAGTAAAGATCGCCCTAGCTAAGAAGTCTTTTGCCAGTAGCAAATGCCCACAGTAGAACCAGGACAGACATCCTCCTCTGTACCTTTCCCAGTTATTCCAGTGACACTACCACAAGCGGCGGGGTTTGGGGAAACTGTTAACCCACTGCTGACAGAAAAATCTCATGAAATTGTACAGATTGCAGTCTTAGAGAATGTCATATAAATACCGACTCTGTGTTTACAACTGCCAGGCAAGACTTTCACAGGGTCATTTTCATCTGTCTGAAGTGAAGCTTCCCACTGAAAGGAAAGCTAGGTCGAAACAAACTCTAAATGTTATAAAAGCTCCAAACAGGATGTTAATGACTTAATCGTTTATGTCCCCTTTATTAGCTGGTTTCTGGTTCAGGGTACACAGCTGTCCCTTATATGCTCTCTCTTTTGCTCACTGGTGAAGACAGCTGAAGCCACAGATCCGTGTAGCAGGAATCTGGACTGAATGGTTGACTGTAAAGTGCAAATACTTTTAGTAAGACAGTCTGATAAAAATATAGAAGCACACATTGATTAGATAATTTCTACTAAAGCAACATGCACCCTTAGAACTTATTTTAGTAAAATCTAAATGCAATTAAAATGCAGGAAATCAGTTTAATAACACCATTTTACCGAAGTTGCTGGATATATAAGGAAAGATTACAATGTGCTTTGCATTTAAAACTGATTGAACTGTTAAGATTAAATTCACATCATATGTAACTGTACAGCCTCGGAGATTTTAGAACTTACATGTCTTAGCTAGTCATACTTCTTATTAGCAGTTTGGAAAATAAGAGCAGTCTAGCGGTCTTCTCAGTACTGAATTTTGAACCCTTCTGTACTTGCAGAGGGCACAGCTGTCAAACTGCCTGAATAATTTCAACAAGCTGTATTTAGTACTGAATCTTTTACTTCCTTCAGCCATGTCTATCTTTTAAAACTTTTGCAGCAAACATGTACTAAGTGGCTTCTTATTTACATTTCTTACTGTATGTTAGCTCAGTTAGCTTATTTTTTTCAGACAAAAGCAGCATTTATATTAAAAAGCAAAGTACTGGATGCTAAAATAAATCTGTGATGTTAGGCAGGGCAATTTGTGAGTCATGTGAAAGAAAACATATGCAAAGTGTTTAGTTAAAAGTTGATACATTGCATTTTGCGTGATTATATATCCATACCAGAGGCAACTATTTCCTACTACAATGATCAGCAACAGTCATAGTAAACACAAAGGAAAATACCTGAATTTCCCAGTGGATATATATCTGAATAAACATGTCTTTTTCGTGGCAAAGCCTTTGGGGCAGCAGAAAAGGATAGGTCTCCTTTACAAAGGAAAAAAATATTACTGCTTTGAATCACTGCACAAAAATGCAATGACATTTTATATCTGAAGTGCTGATCTAGGACTATCAGTGATCACAGAATCCCAGAAGGGTTTGTATTGGAAGGGACCTTAGAGATGATCCAGTGCCAGCCCCTGCCATGGGCAGGGACACCTCCCACCAGCCCAGGTTGCCCAAAGCCTCATCCAGCCTGGCCTTGAACCCCTCCTGTTAATGTCAATGTTAATGGACTTAGAAAAGAAAGATTTAAGACATCAGACTTTAAAAGGGAAAAAACAGGTTTATTTCATGCAGTTTACAATATGCTAGTGTTATGAAAAGGAGGTTAAAAAAATACCCACACACATTTTAATTGTACGTTTGTTTTAAAAATGATGGTTCACTGTAACCATCTTCAAATGGTCTGGGAAGCCCTAGCAGATTTTTATCCCGGGAAATTCCATGGATTCAGTTTCTTGTCTATGTCTGTGCTAAGAGTTTTGGCTAATGCAAAAGCATTAAAACCAGATCAAAACTCAAACTTTGCTGCAGTAAGAACACTTCAGAGATAATGAATTGGCACAAAATAAAGCGTTATTGCTAATCCACTATCCAGGAAATAACCCGCTGCAAGTATGACCACTCGGATAGTAACACAAACAGCAGATGCACAACTCCTTCTGAGACCAGTGATCTGGAGGAAAAGGAAAACAAAAAACAAACACCTGTTGAGCCGGGCAGGTGGGCTACGGTGCCCACGGGTAGCACATTTTTCATGGCCAGGCTGAGACGAGGCTCAGGACAGAAGCAGGTGGCAATAGCTGCCATCTGGCACTCCTTCAGCCGGGTGATCCTGCTCCAGTTCAGGGCACAGGTTGGCAGCATTTCCCTTACGGTGCCTCAGCACTTGCTGCATCCTGGCAAGTACGCGTGAGCCAAACTAAGTTTGAATAAAGTTTTGCATAAGCTTTTGGAAAATCTTCAAAAGGAGCAAGAATCATGTACATAAATACATTAACTCTTACATCTCAGATGACCAGGCCTGGAAATCTCAACAGGTATTAAGTCAGGCCAAAACTGAGGCTCAGCTTTCCAAGGCAAGGAGAGCACTGCCACAGAACCTCCTCCCCCTTCCACCCACCCGCAAAGCAGAAAAACAACTTTCTAAAAAGTTTCTGTCATTACAGTAGTGGTTAACACACAACATCCTAAAGAAAACCCCCTGATGGGCCCAGGCTGTTTGCAGCAGTCTGTTCGCTGCACTCTGAGAAGTTTATGCCTTGGTAGACCTTGCTGAAGTAAAGGACAGCAAAGTTGCAATGAGTTGTTCAGCGACAATTTCCTGAGACAGAACGTTCCTCAAAGTCTCTCTATTGCCAGTGCCACCCATGAAAGTTGTTATATTTCAGCACAGGCAATAATAAAGTGGTGGGCAAGTGTACTGTCCTCTCTTGTGTGTTCCTGACCACGCTGGGTACTGAAATTCCAAGCCATATATGAACACTTATGTCTGCAATTGGCTCAGCTGTTTGTAAAAATAATTTTAGAGTCTGTGAGTTTAAAGAAAAACAGACTAGCTGCTTTTTAAACATTATGTCTCCAGAACTTCAAATTAACCCTGGAAAGGATTTTAGCCCTTAGCATTTCTGCACTGCAAATGGAAAGAGTTCCTTCTGTCTGACCGTCATTTAGGCAAACTGAACAATAAGATCTATTTAGCCCTTTAACGCCTCAGTTCACTAAGAAGCCTTTAAAGACAGCTCCTGATTGTTGTGAGCCAAAAGAAAGAAAAGTTACATGACACTGAGTTCAGAGAGCCTTCCACATATTTTTAAAAACTGAATATTTATACTATTTTAAGAATCAATAATTCTACACACAAACCCAGGTAAGATCCTGAGATTGTCCTCAAAGCTGGAGATAACTGCAGTCTAACCTATAATGAAGGAACAGGCAGCATCCTCAGACCATACGTATTTCAAAATTGTTGCATTAGGAAAAACACTTCTCCAGTGACCACGGGAAGTTCTGATCCTACTGTCCTGAGCTAATGGGTACTGTCAGAGGCATATCCTCTCTTTTCAAGAGCCCCACCTTTCAGGGCTGATTGAAGAAGTTAATTTTAAAAACTTGAAAGATGCTTTTGATGTGGCAAGAGAGAAAATGAAATAGGAGAACAACACTTGCTGATTTTATCATATCTCAAGTGAAAAAAATCCCAGGCTCCATCTCCAGACTCCCTTTCACTTGACTTTGATCTCCACAAAAAGCCCAGTACCTCACTTTTCTCTCAGTACTTCTCAATGAATGTATTCCACTATACCTGAATGGCTGGACAGAACAAGTAATCATCCAGTTTCTAGGTCATTTCATTCAATCGGAATGCAATATTGCATTTTTGCATTCCAAGTTAATTTTTGCAATACTAATAAAATAGTAGTTTGTAATTAGTATGTGTTATTTTGCAGGTGGTAGCTCCCTACTGCTCAAAACAAGACTGTCAACTCTCAACAGACCTTCACTGGACACAGCGTTCTGTTCTGAGAAGCAGTTTTCTGGAAACGCCGTCACCCTACTCAGCAGACCTGTTCCCTGTGCCTGCAATCAGGTTTCCTTTTGTTTGGTCTGCTAGAAGTTTTCAATTTTCTCCTGAAAAAACCCCTCTCTCAGAGAAAGAGGAGATTGATTCAATTTTGGTATCTTCAGGAAACAGTCCTGTTTCTAATCAATCATAACTGTGCGTTCACATCACTAGAAATGGAGCTACACAGCTACTGTCTAAAGAAAACAGGAAGACTAAAAAGTTAGATGGATACATCAAGCTCAATTTCCTAAGAAATATCTTTTACTAATGCTACAATGAAAGATGAAAGGAACTTGTATCATTACAAGAAACCTAGCTCAGTTTGAAAAAGAACCACAGTACATTTTCCAAATTTTCTGAGTATATAATTCTGAGGACCAAAAGTTAAGAATCAATACAAGCTTCTATAATACAATCCAGTCCTGGACACACAAATTACTGTAGGATAACTAACTTTAACTAGTCATAAAGCATGGAAACCCCACAGCCAGCGGGAGGAAATTCTTGGTAATCTTTTGTTACCAAAAAAAAAAATTTAAAAAAAAAAAAAAATCACATTTGCTGTGGGAGCTGCTGAGTCAGACTATACTTTTGGACAGTTACTATGGACCAGGTGACATTAACGTCTCAGAGGCCTCAGAATGGCTTGTTCATTGCAGATAAACTCTGATTTAATTGCTGCTTGAAGAAGTTGACAGCATCTAATATAAAAATGTCATCTCCGATACAGAAAATTAACCTCTGATGAAACTTAGGGCCAACAAGAAACTGCAATGGTAAATTTGAACTTCTCAGTTTTTAAACAAGTTTTGCAAGAAGTTTGTCATACAAAAGCCTTTAAAGAATTTCACTGAAAATCCACTGATCACTTGCTGAAGTAACCTCCTGTTCCATGGACAACATCGCAAGCAACTTCACTGAGTATCTGCATAGAAAAGGGCTAGAAAGTTAAATCTTTCATAGAATTTACATTTTCATGAGATGTCACCTTGATTAACTGTTATGTTTTGGTATCTCTCCCTTCCTGCTTCACTTCTCCTATGATCTCTTCATGCTCAGGATCTCAAATTCTAACCTGGAATGCTGTTCTGATCCAGAGCTCATGTCAAAGGCTTTTGCAGTACAGCTTTTTACCTGCAGCCCCTGGTGAACCCACTGGCTTTACACAGCCATAGGCAGTTCTCTTGAGAGAATGAAAAGAAAAAGACAAAGGACTTCAGTTTAAACTATACTGGTACGTTACCTCATCCTGCAAGACCTGAGACAAAGCAATGTTTGCAAAACCTAGTGATGTAGATTTGACTATAATGCAGTTACTTTGTTCCTGTAGCTAACTTTATTTGAAATTACAGAGAGTTAAATAAAAAGAAACCAAACTTATTTAGGGATGAGTTCTTAATGCCCTGAAAAAGGCATGCGCTAGCACTTCCATCTCTCTGAAAGCCTCACGTGCTCACAAATATTAAAGCAATAATGACATTAGCAAGAACAGGAAAGTAGTTCAGGTGGTCTCAAACAACAGCATATTTAACATAATTTACAACATATCTGCCTATTAAAGTTCTCTTTTTTTTTTTTTTCTTAAAATCTTTGTGAGGTATTGGCAACAAAGTGCAAAAATATTAACCACTCATTTCCCCAAAATTTGTGGGAATACACAAATACTACAGGGATACAATGTAAACTAGATTGCAGGTAATCTCACCGTAAAAGCATGTTTCTAAACTGAAAATACCCCAGTGAAAAAAACATACTTAGAAAAACCCACTCTTTTACACATTCTAAATTTGTTCAGTTTGCTTGGTTTGTTACTCTTGCTTTGCTGGTGTCATTCTTGAACATTCCACTTCATGAAATAAGATATTCTGTCTTTTTTGGGTTAAATAGAAGAGGCAACAGAAATGCTGATTCAGAAGGATCATTGTTAAACCAGATATTTTAGGCATTAAAATCCACTTAGACCAATGCTGAATTACTCTGCAGAGCACATCAAGAAAACAAGAAACATGGTTGGCTGCAATTCCGTGAGCTAGGGAGCTCAGAGAATTTGGTGGAGTCATACTGTTTAAAAACACAGTGACTACTGCAGCAGAGGAAATGTTTTAATATGCAGTTAACACAGACAACTGTTACGCTTATTTTCAGATACACAAGATAATCTGTTACTATTTAGGGGAAATTTGGGTGCTAAATTGAAGCTGATAAAATATGGGTGCCTAAAAAAGTATAAAAGTATAAACATTGCCCCCTACACAATTACATTTTTAGTAAATTCAATTCAGTTTTAACATCTTAAAAAAAGACAAACATTTTATGTGTTGTTGTGGAGGGGCCAGCAGCTTCCTGTGCAGACCACATCCAAGCCACAAAATGCATTACAAACCCTTTCAGGCATTAGACGCACGGACAAAACTTTTAGCCCATTGCTTAACCTGCTTAGTAGAAACAGTTTTTACAAATTGTTTCTGCCCAACTTTTACCAACATATAATAAGTCCTTAAAAAAAAAAAAAGTGTAGACCCTTGGTGTTTGAAAATCAGGCTTTTGTGTAAAGGATTATCTAGAGTATATGCATAAACTCTGAAGTTACTGAGAATGAAAACTGTCATGTCTTTAGAACTCAATCTGGTAGCTTTTTGAAACTCCCTTCCACTACTTTCATACGTCAATGAGGACAAGTTTTATACTGTCAATTTCATTAAGTGTTTTAAAGATGTGCTGAAGATTTTGCTCAAAACATAGTGTATTAAAAAGCTCCAGTCTTGTGTATTAGCCTTCATCAAGGACAGACGAATAAAGCTGCACCAGATGTTTCAAAACACTGTTCTTTAACTGCATAGTTGAAACACGATAGAAAGATTGATTACAGGTATCCTGAATGTCTGAAGTAATGAAGTTTTTCAGTTGGATGAGCCTGTGTTCACACTCACAGTTGATTTTAATCCCAGTCGTAGAGACAGGATCTGGGACTAGCCAGCCATGTTTCTGTACAACCTCCAGCTCTTGAAAAACCTCTACCACAATCCACAGAGTCCAATGCTTATAGACAGTTTATAAAAGCACAAACACACATCTGAGTACAAACATCTCAAAAGAAACAAAATGTTCAGCTGTTCATTTTAAGTGAGTTTTGATTCCCCTTCCAAACATCTGGCTAAGACTGGAGCATGACTTTTGCAAGAGGAGACTGCTTTAACAGAAGGAACATCAAGAGTAACTCAGATGAAGGCAATTTTCTCTGAGTTTAGGCTTCACTTGGGGTAATTAAAATATGCTCTAAATCCAGTCAATATATACACCCTTCCTTTAGAGAAACCTTTTGTCTGTTGTGTAACTTTTTCCGCGCTAGTTTCAGTTGATCTCCTGGGCTGTTATTACATCATAGAGTATGTCACAGAGCCATTAGGAATGTGCAGTATAACACAGTCACCTGGGGCTGCCACTGATGCTAAAACAACGTCGGCCCAAGTATTTGCATTTGTGGGCTGTCATGTGTGTGTGTGTGTAGCACCAATTACATTGTCCTTTAAACATTTACAATGATTAGCAGGAAAATGTCTCCGAACTGATCAACACTGGGTCACCCAGCACCAGACATTAAGTGCTACATGTCTCAGAGGAAAATGTGAGTGCATGGTCATTTCTTTTCAAATGACCAGTGTCAGTCAGCCCACAAGAGAGTACAACCATGCACTATAACCAAAACTTAACACACACTCCCACACCACCTGTTCCCATTAGGTCATCCTGCAATGCTTTCAGCCAGTTGACACCAGCTTACAGGCAAAAATGGTTGAACCCAGGTCAACAGAAAATTGTCTAAATCAGATTTTTTCTTTTGCAGCCGAGCCTCTTCAGTGTGACAATTCACTGTGTCTTGGAATAAAAGAGAAAAAAATTGTCACCGTTCAATACTGTCTTCACATCCTCGAACCTCGTTCTTGCAAAATCTGAAACAGACCAACAAAAATTTTATAAATGAAAATTCACTCAATGTCATTCCTAAAGCATGGAGGTCAAAGAGCAACTTAGTGACTATTTCAAGGAACTGGTAAAGTGTCAGGGAGCTGGTTCAAGGACATTCCTGAAGTCTGTGCTTAAGGCTGAAAAAAGACAGATTGATACATGCAATGTAAATCACTTCTAGGAATTGTGATAATATCACCACAGCTCAAGGGTTGGTAGATTTAAGCAGTAAGCCGTTTCACCTCACCCTAGTTCTGAAGATACTTGGGTCCTGTGTGGTAAATGAACTCAGGTACTTTATTAGAAACTGAATTTAATCTTTTCTTCCTGTTCCAGTAAAATGTCCTTAACTCTCTGAAGTTTCATCTGCAGATTGTGTCCCATAAATTAGTACTGGAAACACAAACTAGAAACTCGAAATATGCACAAATGGCGCATGGGGTGAGATGTCGCAGAAAGTTTTTTTCAAAGGCCAAGAGTACAAGCTGACAAGATTTAAATCAACAGACTGAATCTGAAACAAATCTGAAACAGATGCCGAGGCTTGGTCTTTTGCATGAACTAAAGTCAACCAACTACATTTCTCCACAGATTTTTACTATGCTGTTCAGACACACAAAGCTTATCAGCTGGACTGACCAGCTATGTGACAGTAAGTACTACTCTAACAGCAGCTTAAAAATATTTTTACATTAATAATTTTTGCTCATGCAAGGTCTCACAAGTTTTTAGGCATCTTTGTCCACATTAAAATGGCTTCTGTGGACACAGGACATAGCACATTGACTTTTTCATGCATTACCTTGTCCATCGTTATCCTGTGCAACGACCAGGCCAGGCAGCTGAGAGGCAACGCGGGGTCTGACTTCATGAGGAGGAATGTATTTCTCAAAAATTCTGCCTAAGGAATTTGATCCTCCCACTGTTACCAAGGAACTGAGATTCCCATTACATGGAGTGAAAGATGTTTCTTCCCTAAGAACACTTGGTTTGTTTAATATTCACTTTAAAAGGCTCATATTAAAGGCTCAGCGCTCCGGCTGCCTCGTACCGCAGGGAAGCCTTTATGCAAACTGTAGAACCCATCGTGACAGGACAAATAAAGCACTCAGCAAAGCTTCAAATGTACTGAGCACGAGTCATTAACAATGTTAATCTGTAAGTAAAAGCATCTCTTAATGATACTTCATTTTCTTTTGCTTCTTGACAGTTTTCCTAGTAACAGAGAAGGCTCTTGATTTCAGAAGCTGGAAGAAAGCCAAGGCACAATCCCTGGACAATGGCATAGCTGTCTGCAGGGTAGGATTTCCTTCTGTGAAGATTTCTGTGTTGTATGGTATTAAGACAAACACTGATGCTGGTACTCAGCAGCACACTCCATCCCAGGGGACCCACAGGATCCGACCGCGCACACACACACACTCTAGCCTTTGTGGTTGTAGGCTAGAGGCTGGCAACCACTTAGCACAGCACAGCAGCTTCATGTATGGTTTTAAATAAAAAAAGTCTAGGCATTTGGTTTCTTTTTAATATTGTTAAAATGTTGATTATTTAACCTATCAGCCTCTATCAGTCATCCAGCCTAATACGTCTTTCATAGTGACTGTAGTCGAGTAGGGTCTCACTTCCTTTAGCACAACTCCATGGGATTTTTTTAAAGGACTAGAGTTCACAGAGAACCCGTCACTGTTTGTGTGCCTCACGGATGCCAGAGACAGTTCAGTGTCATCTTAACCAAAAAAAAAAAAAAAATCCACTTTTATCAGTTGCTCACCACACTTCCAGCAGTACCTGGATCTCGCGTTGTGCATAGGAAGTTCTGTGTCATTTCAAAGTCAATATTATTATTTTGAAGTTATGAAGCTAGATGTCACTGCAGCTACTTTGACAAATTTCCAAAATACAGAAAGATGTTTCCCATGGGCCATGACTTGCTTTAGGGTAAATTTTAGATGCAAACATTGCTTTTATCATGAGGATAGTTTACAATATATACTAAGTAAAAAGCATTTCATATTAAACTGTAGGAAAGACACAAGCAAATTCTGTGAGGAAAAGCCAGTCCCTGAAAACTGCTCAGCAACTGCTAGTACAAGATTTTCAAAAGGGATCAGACAAACTTAGAGAAGATAGGGCCACTGACACCTACTCCTGGTATCATGGTGTCATTGTAGTTTTCGTACAATGACCTGGATGCAGGCTTGAAGCCAAAATTCCTAAACTGAGGCTTACTGGAAGGTGGGGAAATGTATCAGGAGATAATTGTGTAAATGCTTCATACTTAAACTCTTTCTTTGAGCATTTGCTTTTGGTCGCAGCTGAGCACAAAGTGCTGGAGTAGATGTGCACATAGCAGGTAACAGCCTGACCCAGCAAATGCAGTCGGTAAGTAAAACAATCTCCAACAGAGACAAAAACACGCCTGAAACAAGCTCCTGTGCAGTTAGAAAATAGTACTGGATCTATCCCTTTTGTGAATCTTTCCAATTTAAAGTGAAACACTTCAGTTTATTATTTCCTAGAAGATAAAAACTACTTCTAAGATTCACAGACAGAACTATTTTCTGTAGCTTCAGGAACACACACAATAGATGAAGCTTAGCCAGATCTGGACACAGAGCTTTGCACACTTTACTGAGGCAGTAAACCCAATGTAAAGCACAAAATTCTATCGGATCAGGCAATATTTTAACACACTTCACTTGGTACTTCTTCTGTCACCCCTACCTTTACTAAAGGGGAAATGATTTCTGATCAGCAAGTTCTCCTGGGAGGTGTCCATCCACCTCTGTTCAGAAACTGTGTGAAAGAGGATCTTTTGTAGTCATGGGCAGTGACTTTCTCCAAAGAAGAAACTGAATTTCAGTTATCTGGAATTGTCTCAAAATTGTACTTACTAAATACTGAAAGGATGACTGACTCTGTTCTGCAATTTGCAATTCCTCTTTTTTTTTTTTTTTTTCCTCCCTGAAAAACACTTTAATAAGACTATTCTTAAAAATTTTAGTGGCTTACTGGGCAAAAATGCCAAAAGAAGATGTCTCAACACTAACAGAGGTCAATAAAATTTGAAAACAGCTATGGCAGGTCTTCTGCCAAACTGCTAATAGCTAGGATTGAGGAGTGTGTCCACATCAGAACCAGGCACAGAAGTTTTTGTGTGAGAACATGCTCTACTAGCTAAACAGGTAACTTCACTCATAATGCTCCTCTGTCTGCACGCTTTAGATCACAGAATCACTGAATGGTTTGGGTT
>NW_010131957.1:0-12599 GCF_000699245.1 Pterocles gutturalis | reverse complement strand
ACATGATCCTTGAGGTCCCTTCCAACCCATGTCATTCTATGATTCTATGATTCTTTATATTTTCTGTCCCCTGTCCAGTTCAGGGGGGGTTGACAGAGTGGTTTAGTGGGCACCTGGCATCCAGCCAAATCAACCCACTACAACCATATAAGAAGACATTGACATACGAGTCAACAGAAGACTGGTGAAAGGAAGGCATTCCATCATGGGCACGATAAAATACAAAATGCACACGAAATTCACAGTAAGCCATGTTGGTGATAAATTAGTATTGTAAGTTAAAGAGAGCTAGAATCAAGCCAAATAAAATAACCATTACAGCCAGTAATGCAGAATCTGTATGGAGTGAAGTCTTCAAACCGTCATTTATCACTGTATGCTGAGACAGATAAAGAGGCAGCAAGGGAGAGAAATTAAAGTGTAGTGGGAGACTCTATTTTTTCCCCTTGCCTCTTCCTCTTCCATGTATACGGGCCAAATATAATGTCAGGATGTGATGAAGTGCAAAAAGTTTTATGCGTGGTAAGTGACTATATATTTCATGGAGCAGCTGCACAGGGAGTCCACAAGAGTAAGGGCAGTCTGTGATTTGGTGTCAAGCAATGCTCAGGGTCTGGCTAAAGATTTTGTTGAGGAGTAACTCTTTAACAGCAACAATGACGGCAATTACATTTAGCATCCTCACAGGATTACAAAAGCCAGTAAATCCCCTGAAAAGTAACCTATGTAAAAATAAAGAATCTTTTTAGGAAGAAACTAAAAAGGAAAGCTAAGGGAATTGAATCCTTACAGGTTTTATGGCCATTACTGAAGGACACCTTCCAAGAAGTGCAGCTCTAATCAATACAAGAAAGCTGGTTTAGCTAAGCAAGAAGGTAAGGAATATTGTCAGACATATGAAACCAGCTCTGAAAAGCCAAAGTCATCTTTTTCAGAAAGAACGCAGAAAATATGAGGAACTCTGGCAAAAAAAAATCTAAGACAATTAATGCAAGAGACTTTGAAGAGCAATTGACATAGGAATCAAAATAAACAGTATAACTTTCTTCAGACAGGAAAATCAAGAAACCTTTTAGAGAGTCTGTTGAGCTAATCAGGTTGTTAAAAGGGTACTCAGAGAGCCCAAGGCCTTTACAAAGAAGCTAAAATTATTCTTCTCATGAGGTTACACTATGATCAGTAAGAATTCACATGCTAGACTCCATTTTTGAGGATAGCTCAGCAGAGGATAACTCGGAAATTGAAGAGGACATGGAACAAGTTGATAGCATGAACACTTACAAATCAGCAGGACTGAAATGGCATTTACTTTCTAAGAAAGCCCAAGGGTAAAGCAGATAAATTACTGATAGTATTTTTAAGCAAGAGTTTATCAATTTCCTTGCTGCCAAGGCAGGATATTAAATGTAGCACTGACTTTAAAAATAAAAGTTCTAGAAAGATATAGGAAGCTGCAGACCTATTAGCTTGACATCAGTACTAAACCAGTTAAATAAAAGCTGTAATAATTAGGGCACATCTGGATTTGCCCAGTCTGTTTAAGACCCGATTTACTTTTTTTTAAGAAGTGCAGGAGGATTTAGGTCACCTCAACAGGTAAAAGTAGGTGCTGGAGCCAAGAACAGAAGAATTGAATCAGACTGCACATACTGTTGACAGATTATGACTAACAGAATCTTTTCTGATGAAGAAAAATCTTTGGATAGATTTTTGAAAAGTACTTCAGTGAAGATTAAAGTACCTCATTATATTAGGATAATTAGAGATTCCAGCTGTTAGTAAATCAAGAGTGCATTTCACTAATTATCAGTGCAACAGTTGGTATTTCTTTTGGTTTTATTTTCCATTACAGAATGTTCATTATTGCGTACAGATGTTCAGCCTTCACAACTTTATTTTTCTGAGATAATAAATGTATTAGTTTATTCCAATTCAGTTATGAGGATACTATTAGTGATAGGTTTTGTCACAACTTTTGTCATGCATATTTTACCATGGAGCCCACTGTTATTTTGTTGTTTTCCTGTGTGTGGTGTTGATCACATCAACTCTTGGTTCCTAAAGTCTATTAGATTTTATGCGATGAGGGTATAAGAAAGTATTTGATTTTACTGCTATTCAATCAGTCCCTTTATTCTGTATTACCAAACTCCACAGCATTACTGTAAAGTCATGTCTGCTAAATTACTGTGCTATGAAAATTGTAGACAGCAGACATTGACATTAGAGGCATCAGCTACTGTAGCTATTTTCAGGTGCTGTGCTGTTTCTCAGACATCAATTAAGCCTGGCTGAATGAGGATTTGAAGTGACAGATATGATATGCTTCTGTTGTGAGCTTTGTATTGAGTGACAGGTACAGTATGCTGCTGAGTTCTGTATTAAGAAAGTGTCCTATAATAGGCTGAATCATGTGAGAGTCATCAAATTCTGTCAGTGCTGGTATAATTTTATAAATGTTAAGTGTTAGCATTTAAAACCTGTGCTCTCCTCCTGTTTAAAAACAAACAAGGACAAATACAGGCTGTTCAGATATACTTTTAATTAATGTATTGGAGAATTTGCAGGTACTGTGAGCATGGGTTACATCCTTCACTGAAAATAAGCCTATATCTCTTCAACATTTTTGTGAGATGTTTGTGAGACTGCAATCGAAATAGCTTTTATGCCACATCATTTATCATCAGAGTAAATAACTAGTTATGATATAGAAAAAAAAGTTCTGGAAAATGAAGCAATTGGGGAATAGTAATGTCCTGATAGTAACAAAGACACACATGCAGATTTAACTTGCAAGGTTGCTTTAACTTGTCAGGTTCAGTGGATCAAATGTAGATACTCATTTCTGAACTATCTATCTAAACTCCTTTATAGTCAGTGAAAAGAAAGAGATGCTCAAAGTGCATAATTGATGTTATTCTAAAGAAAATGCCTAAAATAGGTTACAGAGTTCACGTCCTAAAAGTATGAATTTCATTTTATTGAGTGAAAACCTAAAGTAGTGCCCTCAGATGCAGATGCATACACAGTAGATATTTAAATAGTGAGAGAGATTAATCCCACCCAAAGTATCAATCAGTTATTTTACGTTCTCTTTTGAGCACAGTACTTCAACTGCAGATCTTCTGAATGAACTACTTCAAATGCTGAGCAATAGTTACTCTCCAACTGTTCTCTATCTCTATTTGGACATGAAAAAATACTTCTTAAATATGAGAAAACAAAGAATTTGCCCCTCCTCATATGATAACATGATCATATTCTAGAGCAGCCCAGGTTCAATGAGAATTCTGCCTACTTACTGAAATGCTTGAGTATGATTACAGAATTCCAATTTTTTAAAAGCCTTTATGAATACCAGAAACTGATAGGACTTTTTGAAAAATGAGACCTGTTACATAAAGGATAATGCACAGAGTTGGATACTTGTTAACTGTCACACAATACAATTACAAGGCTATAACAAATGAAATGGAAAGCAATTAATCAAAAAGCAAATTATTTAATTTTTTACACAATGCTAATTATTTTCTGGCAGCTACAAGCTACGACTAAGACAAAGTTTGTAGTATTAAAGGATTAATTATTTATATTACTGAGAACACACCCTTAGATAAGGTAAATTGTGTCAGGAAGAAGAGATAAAACTTTTCATGTTTCCAACCATAAGACAACTGGGAAGAATTTTCCTTTGTAGTGGGATTAAAATTCCAGTTGAGTTTACTTGCTACTTAGCTAACATGACAAAGACTGTTTTCTACCTTTGCTGACAGATAAATTTTGGTTGTCATTTTAGGGAACTCTCACTATAACTTTAGTTGCAAACTATTTTTATCTTACTGTTTAGCAAGCACAGGGCCATTCTTTGTCTTTCTTTGAAGCATTTATAAGCATTTCTTGTTGAACAAATTTTTCACCTGATGGACCATTGTATCTGGCATGGACATTACAACATTTCCAGCAAACTAATCCAAAGTGTACTGAAAACTTTATAAGAGGAACATACTCTGGAACATAATCCGTTTAGAGTTCACTACTGATTGAAGCTTCTCTGTGATCTTTATGTAAATTAATTAGTATGGATTTAGGAATACTGTACTTTATTCCTTTAAGAAAATCCGAACACTTATTGGATTTTTCCAGGCTAGTGGCTTATCTTTCTCATGAACTCTATTATAAAGTTCAGTATTTATTTTCTGCTGAAAACCAAGAATTAGTGTTTAATCAAAAGTTTGATTAGTATCATGTAATTTTTTAAAAAGTATAAAAACAAAATAAGACATGTCTGTACATTTTCTAACAAGATCAGTATTTATCAGTCATATCCAGTAATGTCAGTATGTCCTAGCCAGGCATACAGGTTTTGCTACACTGAAAATATCTCACGGTATTATTTCCCACCTTTTGGCTTTTTATATGTCATGTGCAGCTGATGACATTAAGCTCTTGATCCTGCTGTGAGTCTTCATGTTCTTCCTTTGGAAAGAAACAGGTGTACCTGACAGCAATCACCGCATCATTGAATGCTCAAAGATTATAGTTGTTGATAAGCAAAACCAGAGAGGATTATAGAAAGCTGAAAACATGCTAGAGAGTAATTTTAATTTTAAATTAATACAAATACATGCAAAGTGAAGATTACAATGACATGTAAACCAGAATTAACTTGTAATTTGATACAGTCTGATATGAAACTCTTGTTATTCCAGAATGTAGCTAAGATTTGTAACATAGTTTCTGTCTTGCTTCAAAAATCAAAGATTTATTTTCTTTTACATGTATGTTTTTCTTGGTTCATTTGCTTTGCAAAGTACGACACACAATAAACCATTATCAACAAATAGACACGTACCCACGTGCTCTTTCAATATAATATTGTAGTGAACAGAGGATTACAACTTTTCTGGCAATTACTTCTGGTAATTGACTGTAAATATCACAATCTGCGTAGAACTCAGGAGTTCCACTTTTAAAGGGTTAACACTCAAAATGGGGAATTTTGTATATATTTAACAAAGCATTTGACTTACAGTTGATGGTTTAATATGTGCTAAATAAATCCTAGCTTATTTTTTATGAATCTGTAAAGATTCAACAGTAATATAGAAGCAATGAGGAGTACATTCATCGAGGGTATGAGTTTCCACAGAATGAATCTCCTTTCAGTGAATTCTTTGTACTTGTTGTCCCTATTAGATATCAAACATAACATAAGAGGAAAGGCAAAAATCAGAAGTGCTGATGATATCTGCACTCAGGTTCTTTTCTTAGATACCAAGATGAGAGTTAGCATCACTATATGGTATTTAAATATCTGTCATCCATCAGCTTTGAGAATTTTGACTTTGCTTACTGGAGAAATTCTGACATATTCAGCATGTCTAAACTGCACTTCTCTAAGTAGGTCTGATTTGTCCTGAATTTCACAGTAATTAGATTTTTGGTTTTGGGGTATTTTTTGGTAATTGAATTAATACATAAACTATTTTGCTTCATTTTCCAGTTCCTAGTTGATGGCTTGATTTACTGAAGTATTGGAGACACCTGCATACACTGATAAAACTTAATCTAATTGCTCATCAGTTGTGAGACTGATTAATTTGGGTTACCATTGTATAAATAGAAATTCTTTCTTTAAGCTGTAAAAATACTTTACATTACTGTTATATAAGTTCCTTTGGATTGATATAGAACTTGAAGAATCATGAGGGACAAAGAAACATGCAGACTTTTTATTTTTTTTTTTTTTTTTTTAAAGCTGTTGTTTGGTTGAGTCTTAGTAAAATGCACTTGACTTGTTAGGGAAGTACTTACATATATTCATCCACCAGTTTTGATATAGGCGACTTATCTTTTAGCTAGTTCCTGTTACATTGGTTCACCTCTGCATATCTACAAAGTAGATTTTTTAGGTAATATTAAAGCATTAATATTGTATGAATCTTCTCCCATGAAGTATTCTAGAGACATTCAAAATGCAATAGATTTTTTAAAAAGACTGCCAGAAGCTGAAAAAATTGGAGATTAGGAACAAGATGGGATGCATTTCTAAGTATTATCATGTGCAAACACATACAAATGTGACTAAATAGTAGCTTGTGTCATGGCAGCAGCTTAACAAAATTATGATTTATGTTTAATTTGTTAATCATGCATATGGTATAAACACAGAGAACAAAGTTTGCAGGTGATTCTAATGCAGGTTATTAAAGCTGAAATAAAAATTAAGGAAGCTGAGGGAGTAAATTAAGTGAATGGGCACTATGATACTGAATTAAATTAGTGTTGATGAAAGCAGTTCTGTTGCAGGAGGGGATTACACCCTCTAACTATCTAACCGGTACAGAATTCAGAATTAACTGTGAGCACTCCTGAAAGAGATCTAGTTACTAAAGTGGAAAACTTGCTAAAGGTTGATCAATAAACAACTGCAGTTCAAAAGTAAAAACAAAATGCCTAATGAGAATGTTAAGTCTGTAACTGTGATAGTTATATGAAAAGCAATATACGGTATCTCACCTCAGAGGTCTCTGGAATTGCACTGAGAGACTCACTACGAGTGTGATGAGAACTGCATGAGATAGTTTTTCTTTTTTTTTAATCTTCAAAGGAGATGTATAAGAGGCAGCATGCTAAGAATGTAAAACCACAAGCACTTTAAAGACATTAAACTGAACAGGGAGGATAGAAGAGCAACGGGGTGGCAATCTACCATTCGGTTTTCAGGCTTCTTCCATTATTTATCTAAAAATAAATCTTTAAAATCAGGTTTCTTGTGCATTCATACAGATTTTAAATTTTGCAGGTGTTACAATGTGAACTTCATTGGGTTTTTAAAGGGGCATGGGGACCTAATTTGCAAGAGCTATCGAGGTATTTCAGGTGTGAACTACGCAGGTATGAATTAAAACTCAAACTGCTGGAAGTAACAAGCACAAGTGGATTTTGGTTGAATCAGGGTGTGAATACTTCTATTAACATACATACAGGATTGGCCAGCAGGGCTCTCAATTTATGGATGTCATGCAGGTCTAAGCTCTTAACCAGGCACCCTTTTCAGACAACATCTTACTTTATGGTGCACATTTGAGCTAACAGTCGTGTTCCAGGTGAGCAGGCTGTGGTATAATTCAGCACAAAACCGAGCAGACTGACTGGGAGGCACACACATCTGCAACGAAGAGCTCTTTTAAGATATATGGCCAGTAAACCTGGAAACCCTTTAAATCTGCATGAGTGGAGCATGTTCTCTCTGAAATAGCTAGATCATTTGTCCATATTTTATGTCCAGTCTCAGTCTACATATTGGTTGATTCTAAAATAACTTCTCTGGAATGAAATCCAACATGTTTTAGAACAGCATTTAAGTTTAATGTGAAAATCAGTTGCTGATTAGTAGGCTTGTCTGCAGGAAACAGTACATTTCTGTTCCATTAATTCCACAAGCTCTCCATCTGCTTTTGAGCAAAAGCCAGAATGTTCTATGTGATTTTTTTTTGTTGAATCACCTTTAAATTCAAATTAGTAATTTCTAGTTTTCTTATTTTAAAGATTTTGTGTAACCATATGAAACTGTCATGCAAAACACTGTGTGAAATTGGATTTAAATTTGAATCTTGACATGAACATCATCTAGAATTGAGGGATCTCACTCTTCAGACCAGTTGAGACTATCCAGATCTCAAGAGTATTTCAAAATTACCTCAGACATTGTTTCTTTTTATAGACAATAGAATATTCAATAGAAAATGAGATTTCACAAGAACATTTTTAACTGCTTTCTCATCTCAGAACTGAAGTTTTTTGCAATAAGTGAATAAAATCCATGGCTAAATTTGAAAGTCATGTCTTTCTTTGAAGTCTTCTCCAATAATAAACAAATTAAACAGAATATTCCTCCACCTTTTTAATCATGTTTTAAAGTTTATTTTATCACAGATCATTGATACTGTTTGCCAGCCATGAACATTGGCCTGTTACTTTCCTCTTGTTATGCACCACTGGTTTATATGCTGTTTAAAATGCAAAGCCAAATTAAGCATTGTTGAAACATCATATGAAAAAGGAAATGTTTTATGAATGATGGAATAAAGGCGACAATTACTCAGCCTAGAATTTTAGAATCCTATTTTGGTCTTGTAGCTCAACAAATCTAGCTGTAATAAAGATGGATCTTTAATGCCCAGAAACACTTGCAATGGAGTCTGTTGTTCATACACTAGAAACAAACTGAAATGTTGTTCTAGAACCTAAGATCTTGATATGCCTGAAATGTGGAAAGAAACCCAGCCTCAGTTAAAGTAAAGCTGTTCTGTGGGCTATACAGATTCCTGAAAAAATTTAAAAGCAGTAGAAATAAGAAAAAGATCTGACTTGATAATAGAAAGGATCTTTGTTTGTTTGTTTGCTTTATTATAAAAGATTTCAGATAGGTGACTAATTTTACTTTTCAAAACAATTTTTACTATTTGGTGCTATGAAAGACTTAGTTGTTTATCTTAGTTGGATTTTTTTTTTCCTGTTGAAACTTCAGTGTGGTTTTTAAGGAGTACAGCAAAAAAATGTAAAAACCTACTATTTTTATGTTGGCTTACTCTCTTTTCATAAGGTTCTGATATGTATATGCATTTGTTTTTATTCTGTGTAGAATCTTCAATCCTGTTCTCATTATGACATGAAAGATAACTTGTGATCTGAGTCAAGCTTTGACATACAACTCATTTTACATCTCATTATGACTACAAAGCTATAAAAACATTATGAAAGGTCATTTTAAAAGCTTCAGATTAATCAAAATTTTGTAGTTAAAAGGTTAAAGTGCCCTTCTCACTTAGAGAGCAAAATGTGAGTCATCTTACTGGAACCAATAATTTCATTTTATGGATGGTACAAATTGGGACAACTTCTGTACCACTGTTTCCTTACTACCAACTGTATTCTCCCTCATTTTACATTTACATTTCAGTGAAAATACTTAAAATAAATAATGGAACTAGTTAAAAGAACAATGAAACAGTTGTCAGCATTGTCCTTTAAACGGTTGCTACATCAGTGTTTCATGTGTCATGCTACTCCTCTGAAAGCTTCTCTTCAATATATAGGAAAAGCTGTTGAAGATTATGTACTCCTGCACACTCGTAAAACTTACTTCAATTACTTTTTTTGTTGAAACAGATACTTTCATGTAATGCAGATTCCCTCACATCTTCCTATGGATTTTAACAAAGATTTGATCCCTATTCCCCTCAATGCAAGGATTATTGTATCCTAGGATTGTTAACTGCTTCACAGACTATAAGGAAGAGATTCTTCATTTTCTTCACTCAGCTAGGTATCAAAATAAGTTTAAATGGCATCATTCTAAAAGGTGATGCAGAGCATTAATTAGTTTTTCAGGGAAAGCTTTCCTGTGAGTAGTCTGGCCGTTATCTTTCAGTTATAAGCTAGCCTTGGGCACATAAGTGCATAAATGACAGCAGAAAACTTCTATTTCCTTTCAGAGCTATTGGAATAAGTTAGCTTTTTGGATTGCAAAGAGAGCCCTTAAAGATCAAAAGCAACTATCCGTAGGAGGCAAACAGGCATAGGAGGAACAAATTCTTTTTGAATCTTTCAGAGCAACAAAGGTTTTGGTATAGAATTGTCAAATCTTTTTGGATCTATTCAAGATATATTTGAAGAGGTAACAGCATGAAACTTGTCCTAGCTGAAATAGCAGAAAAGAAGTGAAGGGAAAAAAATAACAGTTAACATACTTGTTCATGCCAGATACTAACTTGTATGGTCTTCTAACAAAACCTAGTCAAGATAATTATGCTTTCCTCTCATTAGCTGCAATAATTCTGTTAATTTTTTGCTGTTTAGGTATCAAAAGATAGTTTAAAGTTCTAACTACACCTTAACAATTACATGTTTCTTCCTTACATATGCCAATAGTCTATTAAAGCATTTTCAGGTTGCTTTTAAATTATTCTTTCGTTTCTATGAACAGTGGGAAAATCTCCACGTTAAGATTAAATAATTAAAAAGATGGTGGTTTTCTGGTTTATGGTTTTTTTTTGTTTGTTTTTAGTGGCTGTAAGGAGAGCCTATATATTTAATTTAGGTGGAATTCAATAAAATATTTCAGTTAATTTCAATTTCTTGCAGAATATCCAGCCTTAAATTCCCCATGTCAAATTTACAATAAGATACTTCTGAAATACCTAAGACTCAAAATTTCATTGGCTGGAAAAAAATGAATAAGGAGCTACTTTGAGAAATCAGTGATTCCTTAGCTGTCCACTAAATGGTGTTTCAGCTGCCTTTAACATTGAGACAAGATGTATAAACACATGGAAATAGATTTAATCCAGTATGGCAGTTCTTATTTTTAGCAAAAAAATCATAGGATATGGGAATCCATACAAAGCAAAAGGGAAGAGTGACTGACATAATATACCTGGACTTGTGCAAAGTATTTGATACTGTCCTGTGTGACATCCTTGTCTCTAAAATGGAGAGACATGGATTTGATGGGTGGACCACCGTAAGGGACTAAAAGAGAAGGTGGTTTGTTACAAAAGACAGCAACTGCCTGTCAAAGGCCCCGACAAAGGATGAAAGGCGATTGTCTGCTGAAGGCTTTGCCAACAAATTACTATCACATGATTAACAAACTAAACAGAAATCATAACTTTGTTAAACTGCTGCCATGATACAAGTTACTATTTAATCATATTCTTATGTGTTTCTACATGATAATACTTAGAAATGCATCCCATCTTGTTCCTAATCTCCACTTTTTTCAGCTTCTGGCAGTCTTTTTTAAAAAGACATAATACTGGTCTCAACATGGACCCCTGAGGGTACCACTTGTCACTAGGCTTCACCCACAACTCTGGACACAACTCTTTGGGTATGACCCAGAGCCAATTCCTTATCCACTGAGTGGTTTTCCCGTCCCACTCAGTGGGTGAGGGCAAGGTTTCTTTTGGATATCTGCACCGTTACCCAGAACAACACTTTAAGAGGTTCAATTCAACAACACTTTTATTACAAAGTTGTAAAAATATACCAGAATTACAAAAGATAAATTACCTGGCAAAGAAAACTTATAACAATACCATCACCCACTAACAACACTAAAACTTACTATGACGTGACAACTACTAACAATGTAACAATACCATACTTACCAACAATATTAAAGACCCACAACAGCTTATAAAACTTGCAATCACTTATCAGTGCTAAAATGGGCAATCAGTTATCACAGTGAGGCTTCCCACAGAAACTTGCTGAGCAAGACCCAAAAGGAGCTGGAATCATCTTTTAATACTAAAACTGGTAATAGTGTTATGCTTATGTGCCAGAAAAATTGTTAGAGGCATACAGAGAGAGAGAAAGAGAGATATTCAAAAACAGAAGGGAAATGAGAAAGAGAGGAGAGACAGAAAATATTCTGGAATTATATCATCACCCTTGGATCCAGCAATGGTCTCTGCTTGAAGTTGTGATCCTCCAACAGCAGACACACACCTTCCCATTATTTGTTCACCTTTTATAGACAAAAGTTCTCAGGTCTCCACCTAACTTTCTTCAGTCAGTATAAGAAGCAAGGAGGTGCCTCCTTAATTTGCATGGGAAGAACCATATTTTTTGCATGTGCATAAGATTGAGAAGGGCAGCATTAACCCTTTCAACTAACTGGGTTAGTGGTCATGCAGACCCTGTATGACATTAACTTTGGCTGAACTTTCCTTGTTGGCACCTCAGATGTGAGGGAGGTGGCCTTGTTAGCAAGGGAGTAGGGCAAGGTTTGCTCCTTGGTTGTAAGGGAGGTGACTTCCTTAGCAAGGGAGTAAGGCCATAAGTCCTTCAGTACATTCCTCACTTCCTCGCATCAGCAAGGAGTAGGATTAGGTGCCCCCAGGCAGGCAACTGCAGTCTTTTGCAACCTGTACATAATTCACAAATGCTTTTTGTGTATACTTGGTTATTATTCCCAGCAGTATGACAAATATAACAAGCAAACTCCCCTGAGTACAAATATACATAAGAAGCCTGTTACTTAAGGATCTCTAAGAATAAAAGTTCTTCTGGGGTCTTGAGGTCATTGTATAATTCCCTGAGGATATTCTGCTGTGCATTCAGTAACTAAATCTGCCTCCTATTTCCATCTCAGTACTGAGAGAACTCAGTATGTGCCCAGGGTTGCAGGTAGGTGTGGTGAGCTGACCCTAGCTGGTCAGACCCCCACCCAGCTGGTCTCTGAAGCAAATGCTTTAATTAAGTATTTATACTAACCAGCTGCTCTCTCCCTCCACCTCTTCAACATGATGGGGGGAACGGGGTGGGGAAGGGGGTGAAAAAGATGGAAAAGGTCGTGGGTTCAGATAAAGACAGGGAGATCACTGACAGTTACCATCATAGGCTAAACAGTCCCAACTTGAGGAAAATTAATTTAATTATTGCACATTAAAAGAGAATTAGATGGTGAGAAAAAAAGACAAAAACTAATACACCTTCCCCTCCATCCTCTCTTTTGCTCCTGACTTTTCTATTTTCTCCCTCAAGCGGTACAGGGGGTGGGGAACGGGGGGCTGCAGTCAGTCCAT
>NW_010131956.1:0-2010 GCF_000699245.1 Pterocles gutturalis | reverse complement strand
AATGGCCTCCCTTCCTTCCACCGTATCAATATCCATGCTGCATAGCACTTCTCTTCTACACAAACAGGTATATTTCAGAGTTTACGTCAGGAAGCACTTCTTAACCACACCGGTACACAGATTTCAGCTGGTCCCTCACCGTGTTCTTGCTCAAGATAATAAAAGAGCCTTTTTCTGTATTTCTCTTGCTCTCTAACAACTTACATGCATCTTTCTGCCATATTATTTCCCAGCCCAAACGCACAGCTTTGCGAGAAATCAATGCACGCAGCCTTCAGGAGAGCAGACCTAAACTTTTAAATTGCTTTCCTCTGGATACAGTAGAGGTTTGCTTTACCATGTCCTAGAATTTAGAAAATCTACCCTGAAGCACAGGTTATATAGAGCTCAGTACAATAAAAACATTTAAACATCTCAAGCCGCATCCTCTCCCATTGCCCTTCACCTGAGACAATGTAGCCAAGGTGGCATAACTCCTTCCTTTTAGTGGTGAACTGCAGCAAATCACTCAGTGCATGGGTCTGACAGACCTTAGAAACCCGTTTTTTTTCTCCCCGATAAGAAAATTTGCAAGAAACCTCAGATAATCCTGAGAGCACCACAGGAGCACTGACCTAAATGCGTGGTGCAGAAAAGGGGTAAATTCTAGGAGACGGCAAACAGGACACAGGGACCTGCAGTAACTTGTTCATGATCCTGGAACTGCTCAGTAAATTAACCCAAAAAGGAGAGTCTGAGGTCTCTGGATCCCATCTCTCTTAGCTGAAACAGCCAAATGATTTCTGGACCACAAGTGAAGCAGGACAATATGAGAAAAGGAAAAAGCAGTCAGCAGACAGATCCAGGAGCTGGGGCAGTGACCTGGGATGCAGCTGAGTTCCTCCTTTCACCACAGCCTCCCCAACGTGACCGTAGGCCTAGCTGCTCAGTGTCTCAGTTCCTCATCTCCAAACTGGGGGACTGGGAGCAGGTAGCAATAATAGTTTGCAACACGGAGTGACTGGGGAGAGGAGGAGGTCCCCAAAGGGGGTCATGGGAATACTTCAGCACCTTCCAGAGGATGGTGAGAGGGGGCTCGTGACTTTTGCAGAAAAGCGAGTCCATGTGTACTCTGCAGCAAATGTACAGATGGGAAGATTCTGCACTTTCACTGCACAATATTTAGGGCTCCACAAATCAGAGAAGGTTGTAGTGCACTAGACATATCCTGAATGAGGCCCTTTTGCTACAGGTCTGAGGAAGCGGTGGGCGAAACATGCCTTATTTCTCCCAAATTTTGTTCTTTTCAATGCTCTTGCTTTCTCTCCTCCTTTCTGACATTCACCTTTTCACTCCCTCTTTCTTTCCTCTTTCCATTTTCTCTTCCTATCCAACTCCTTCCCTCCCCCTTCTTTTGAGACCCTTCCAAACAGTGCACTTGTCACAAGCTGCAATCTAAGGGAGAAAGTTTCAGTTCCTGTCAGTTTGCAGCTTCTTTCTCCCCAGGTCAGCAAATAAAAAAAAAAAAAAAAAAAAAAGAATTAAAAAAAAAAAAAGATTACTTTTAAGAAGAGATCAACACCCCACCCAGGCGATAGGCATCTTTCGAAATCCTCCAACCCAAACACACCCACAGTGTCTCTCGCTTCAAGGCTCTTCTGTTCGAGCTGCTTAGTGCTCCCTCAAGAAGAGCCTGTAAGAATTACACAAGGGTCCCCCAAAAGCATGAAAGTCAACCCTCTGCTCCCTAGGCTCTGAGAAACAGAGCGAGCCACCTCAAGGGGCTTGAGAAAAGCTTGGTTTATCTTTGCAGAAACTGAAGGACCTTTGCAGAGGTTGGACTGGGGAACAGAGGGGGAACCACTCTCCAAGTCCCAGCAGCATCTTTGTTGCTCAAGGCCACCAGAGGTTGGTTATGTTCGTGGTTTTTTTGCCACACTCTTTGCTTCCCCTTCCCCCTGCTTCGCCTCAAGCTAGGCTGATGTTTCTCCTCCAAACCCCCCTCCAAATCGCTCTCTACCCGCCCCCCCC
>NW_010131955.1:0-806 GCF_000699245.1 Pterocles gutturalis | reverse complement strand
ATGGAATCATCGAATTATGGAATCACGAACGTTGGACATGACCTCTAGGATCATCGAGTCCAACCGTCAACCCAACCCCACCCAACCCACCAGATGTGGGGCTTGGGGACGTGGGTTGGGTTGATGGTTGGGCTTGGTCATCGAATCACGAAGGTTGGACAAGACCTCCAGGACCATCAAGCCCAACCATCAACCCAACCCACGTCCCCAAGCCCCACATCTGGTGGGTTGGGTGGGGTTGGGTTGACGGTTGGACTCGATGATCCTAGAGGTCATGTCCAACGTTCGTGATTCCATAATTCGATGATTCCAGGATGATGACGGTCATCAAGCCCAACCATCCACCCAACCCCACCCAACCCACCAGATGTGGGGCTTGGGGACGTGGGTTGGGTTGATGGTTGGGCTTGGTCATCGAATCACGAAGGTTGGACAAGACCTCCAGGACCATCAAGCCCAACCATCAACCCAACCCACGTCCCCAAGCCCCACATCTGGTGGGTTGGGTGGGGTTGGTTGATGGTTGGACTTGATGGTCCTTGAAGTCTTGTCCAACCTTCGTGATTCGATGACCAAGCCCAACCATCAACCCAACCCACGTCCCCAAGCCCCACATCTGGTGGGTTGGGTGGGGTTGGTTGATGGTTGGACTTGATGGTCCTTGAAGTCTTGTCCAACCTTCATGATTCGATGATTCTAGATTAGAAAAAATTTCTTCTGAGTGATTGACCATGGGCACAGGCTGCCCAGGGATGTGGTGGGGTCATCAGCCCTGGGGGGGGTCAAGAAACGTGTCCATCATCATC
>NW_010131954.1:1519-39726 GCF_000699245.1 Pterocles gutturalis | reverse complement strand
ATATATAAATATATATATATCTCCATATATATGAGACCCAGAAACTACATCTACTAGAAGTAGCCAACTAAACAGCTCTAGGGCCCATTCTCTGGACTGAGGCCAGCTGGCATAGTGTGGTCATGTCCATGAACACGCTGAACTCTCTTTGTTTTCAGGGCAGGGTAGCTTCATCCAGAATGCTTATCAGGAGTGATGCTTATCATGTGGCAACCCCAAACTGTGCCTGGGAATAATTTGGGAGAATTCCAGCTGACCAAAACTATGTGAGGGACTATTCTAGGAGTAAACACAGACACTGAGCCCCAGTGTCTGTGCCTGTGCTCTGACACTGCTTAGTGGGGAAATGTAGCTTAAAGGAATGATATTTGTGAGCACTCTCGAATCTAACAGAGTTTTTGTTTTGAAATTTTTGGGCTTTTCAACTGGGATGAGAAAGGGGCTCTCCCTGTGGTGAGAGCTGTGACCCTTCATAAGTAATTTCAGCAAGTCAGGAAGAAAATACTATCTGCTATTGTATAAAGATTTTTAAAATTGTAGTTTATATGTCAGCACACCTTACAGCTGCCCCTAAGAACTGCTGCATGGCATTCCAAGCAGTGCAGCACATACAAAGAATTATTTGATAGTTAGGTCTTACATGTTTTCTTGTTAGGATAAAACTATTCCTTCTCAGTGGGCCATCCAATTTATACCCTCCAAACAGGATATAATTGTGATGTAAATGGTATATAGACTTTATTCCAGCCTTTTACACAAGGACAAGAATTACTTGCATTAAAAAAACAAAACAAACAAACAAAAAAAACAAAAAACAAAAAAAAAACCCAAACACCCAGAATTTCCTGTATGTAAAGCAATGATCCCTCATTTCTTTTACTAACAGTCCAAGAGAGCAGAGTCGACTGCCTATGATTACAACCAGTTAGCTACAGGGGGAAAGTCAACAGCTATCAACTTCTAGAACACATCTAACTCTTAAAACCTGTCACATCAGGAAAAAGAGTTCTAGTTAGCTTGAACTGAATAAAGAATGATGTGATGGAGAACTCAGGAACTTGCAGGACCCCCTCCTAGCCCAGCCGGGTTTCTTGTTTGTCCTCGGGTTCACAGGAAGTGGTAGCACCTATTGCAGATGGGCAGTCTCTCCCTCTTCTCTCTCCACCACTTCACCGCTTTATACATCTGTGCCTGCCTCCAATTTTACTTAAAATGGATGCCACCACTTTCATTCAAACTGAATAAAAGGATTCAGGCCCACACATTTTCCTTCACTGACTGACAGACAATTAAATATTCACTGGTGGGAATGGTCCTTTTCTGGCATGTGCAACAGAGGAGGTCTGGCTGTATAGTGTGCAACTTACAGGAGGGGAATATGGAATAACAGCATCCAACAAGTGGTAAGCTTTACTATTTTGGACACAGAAAGTACTGTATAAGCCTGAAAAAAATATTGTAGTAAATGTTCTTGTTTTGGCAAGGGTACAAATATGGAACTTCAGTAGCAGACTTTCTTTTTACCATCCATGACTTCATTTACATTTTTTAAATAATTTTTTAAACAGTGGGTGCCTACATGTAAATAAAACACCCACTTAGAAGGAAAAGGCATTCTGGAAATCATATCTCTCATAACAATATTAAAATTACTTGTGTTTAATCTCTCTCCTCCTGGAAATGCTATATTGACTTTTGACTTTTTTATGTCACAGTTCTTCCTTGCCCCACTGAATTGGTAATGAAGAGAAAAAATGAAATTTTCTTACATAATTGATCTAGAAAATTCTACTGGGGTAAGAATGCTTTGCTGCAAAATGTTCATAGAAAGTATTTAATTTCTTGTGAGGTTTTTTTTTTAATAGTAAAAATAATAAATCACTGAACTGCATGCACAGACAAGCAACTATGCACAGATCTTTTGGCAAAATCCAGAAGACATTTCAACTACATCAAATATTTTTCATTTTTACCTTAGTGGAAGAAAACCAATCTTATTGGCTGTGACATGCACAAGGTAAGAAACAGTATATCTGAAAGTTAGGCAATGAATTTGGGTTAAATATGAGAGTTTAAATTTTGTCTACTGCGATTTGACAATATGGGGATCTGTAAGTCTCCTTTTGTCAGTTCCTGCGAGGAAACCAACACCAAATGTGCATGAGCTATGTCAGATAGCCCATGTGCATAAGCAATAGGAAGGAAAGAAAATAACCACATGCAAAGAATGACAAATCTCACAATCGGTAAAACTATAATCTGTATTTAATTTTATGCATGACTCAGCTAAGTGACTTAGTGTGATGAGTACTACAGGTTAGAACCATCTACCTGCACCAGCCTGTCTAATGAACAATAGGATGCCAAAGGGTGAAGACCAAAATAAAATAATTTGTAAGCTTGATGGAACTGATGCTGTTTTTGAGAAGGGTCGTTAATTAACCACGCACATACTTTTGACTGCCTCTGCTGTTATGCGATATGAGATTACATATTTGTTCCTTTCTCTCTCTCCTTCTCATTTTACACACACAAATATGCATACAGTGTGAGCCAAGGCACATGAAAATGGTCTGGGCAATTGCAAAAGCTTTTTCAGATTAAATTACTTTAGTCACAGATCAATGCGATTTTGCTTATGGATCCCTTTTACATTGACTTTTTCATTTCCTTTTATTAATTGAAAGATGGCATGGGCCAATGGGGCAATCTTTGTGCATGAAATTGCTCAAGTAAAGCAGAGCAAAGAAGGAAAATAGTAACTAAGGAAGAAACAAAGTTCATAATTATGAACTAGCTCTCTGATGTGCAGCTTTGAGGACTGAATGGAACTCACACTGGAAAATGGTTGTAGCTATAAAATGAAGAAAGGATTTTTAAATCAAACTGTAAAGGAATAAAGTTTGTAAAAAGATGCTCATGCAGTCCCTATGAAGAATTTTACCCTAAACAGAAATCCCAGTAAAAATTCACGACACTCAAGAAAGAAATTGCGGGAAAGGAGTCTTGCCATGCAAAATGGGCCTTTAGTATCATGTCACTGGAAGTCAGCGGTCCTAGCATCAGGATATCAGGCCTCAGGCAGATTGTCCCAATGTGGAGAAGTAGTGGACCTCTAATCACACAGTCTTCAGACCCCATCAACCCCTGGTTCAGACTGCATTTTTGTGAACTGTGCTCCTGACACCTGTGAGGAGCTGTTAGCAGCCAGTGTGCAGTGGCACCAAGTTACAATCTCGGCTTATCCCACTGCTGCACTGCTGCTCCCTGGCACCCATAGGGATCTTTTGGCCATGACAAAGGATCTGACCCACTAGAACAGTATCCTGTGGGTATCCATCCAGGCAAATATATTAAAATAATAATATATACAGGTTCAGTTCCTGAGCTCAGGTGGGAATACAGGGTGGGAATTTTTATTTACCGTGAGTTTTGAAATTCAAGGGAAAGTGTAGTCCTTTTGTTCAAGTATGGGATTAGCTTTTGATTCTATTGTTTGCCCCCTATGTGAGCCTAAGAAAATGTTTTACCTTTCTGCTTTGTCCCCAGAAAGAAGGGGTAAGAACCTTTGACTCCATCACAGGTATAATATTAATCCATAGTTTCTAAGCTTCTTTGGATTTATGTTTTTGAGTATGTCAACATTCTGCAGAGACATAAAATTTAAGTGAAGTAAAAAACATTTTTATCTGCAGAATAGTAGGTGCAGATGAAATCAATGCAGTCAAAGAGAATTGTTAATGTCACTCTTTTACTTTCTGTGTGTTGCAAGCACACAGAAATGGCTATCCTGGGACATTGGAAAGACCACTGTGAGGCAAGTTACATACCTTGTTCAGCAATATGTGCCCCAAAGAGCTTGTGCTAAAAAACCTCAGCACATCAAAGAAACTGCAAAGTAGTTCAGTGTAGGATAATCAGTCTCAAAGTTCTCAATGGGTTTAAAAGAGGAAGCAAAAGATTTCAAATCATACCTGCATACTGCCACCATTTACGTTTTAGTTTAGACTACGTCAAATAAAATGTTATTACCATGATATAAAGCCTGGTTTGATATCCACATAAAAGTAAAGTTATTGTCAACCCTGTCCCTAATAAGAGGAAGTCTGTGTTATATATCTTATCCTAGAATTAGACTATTTGCTGGACAAAGGCTTTTAGATATGGAAACTGGAATATACTCAATCTCCCAAATGTGTCTGGGATACAAAAAATGTGCAGAGGATTATCATGAGAGGCACTAGCTTTAGATACACAGTGCAGTCCTGTTAGGAGGTTGTTTGGCACCTTTAATGAATAACAGAGTTATAAAAAACATTAAAGGGATCAGGCATATAAAAATATTTGAGCCCTTATAACAAAAATTCCCAATAGCATCAGAAATCACCCTTCAAATTGTCACAAAACTTTGCTAATTATTAACTTAAAAGTGTATCTGGAACATACCCATTCTAAGATTCATATTTCAAAATAAAAAGTAATAATTTTTGAAAACGAAGTATAATAAATGTAGCATAACATAGTCAAGGGAAGACGAAAAGCCTGGATTTTAAAGTCATACATTGGCCAAAAATGATATCAGAACTCTCCATAATAGTTTATTTTTTGCAGAGAAAATTATTTTCAGATTTTGTTTATTGATTTCCACAGACAAAAGGTGTCAAAAAGCTTAGATGGAAAGATACCAGAATGGTGTCTGTGGTGGGGGAAGATTAAGAGTCTTCTGAATTGCTGCCCAAAAAAATTGCTAAAAATGTCAGATTGATCCCAAAACTAAAAACACCGCCTTTCAGCTGCTGCTCCGCAAGTTTTACACGTGCCATATTGGCTGGGAAACAAAGTTTCTCAGCTGTTGTTCCAGTTCTCCATACTGAGCACATACAAATGGAGGGTAAAAAATATTTTTATTTTTCAAAATCAGCAGAGCTGAACCAGTGCAAATGAGAAAAAAGCACTTGGGACTGAAAGTGTAAAGACCTGGAAGAAAGTGGTCACGTTGGTAGGAGGAGCCCTATGAAAGCATATGTTCCACTGTAGACTGTGTATGGAAAAGATTATTTAAAAACTCTGAGCAATGGACATTTCTGCTGTACTTAGGAACTAACACAGTTGATGGAACTAGAGAGATCACGAAAGATTCAGAAGAGAAGAGTGAAGACACTCGAGCAGAAAAATGCTCCAGATTGAAATGATCTGTGAGGCTGTGAGAATGGGGGAGACAGGGAGAATTGCTCTGGTTCCTGATACTGTCACTCCAGACTCTCCTGGGCTCAGCATTTTCAGAAGAGATGTAAATTTAGATGAAAACATAAATAAAACATAAAGAGAGGCACTGGGCTTTAGAGAATGGCCTAATTGAACCTCTGGGAAGAACCACTGGTCCCTGTGCAACCTCAGCCTGTGTTTTCATGAACCCTTGTGCGGCCCTAGTGAAGTGTACTTTCCAAAAGTGCAGGGCTGTCACTCACTTCTCCCTCTCAGATGTTTCCCTCCCTTCTTCCCAGCTTTGAGAATCATAACCTTATGTCCTTCTTTGTATTGCCCAAGACACTTTTTGAACTCTTCCATAAACAGTTCTATTTCATAGTCTAACAGAAAATTATCCATATTTTCTGGGGATTTTTTTTGGTAGGTTGTTTGGGGTTTTTTTGTAGATTGGTGACTTAGCTCAGCTCAGAACTGGCATCAGATGGGATTGTGTGGCCAGGACCAGGCAGAAGAGAAGGAAGGGAGACAGAAGCCTGAGAAGAACATGAGCCATTAGATCAGATCCCTGCAGCTCTTGGAGCCACAACCTCAGTACTTAGCAGTGACACTGACATAAGAGGGTTCAGTTCAAATAAACCCTTACATTTCCAGGCAGAGGAAAAACTGACAGTCGGTCTGCCTACTGGCTGGAGTCCACTTCACATACTTCTCATGTAAAGGATGAGCTATGATCCTTTCCAGTGACTAGAGATAGCTTTAAACTATTAACTTTTGCTTGATTTACTTATAAACTGGTCTCCAAAAGCATCAAATATGAAGTTTAGTAACAAATAGTTGGAATGTGAATTTGAAGTCTAATCTGCACTAAATATCTAGAAGAACCCTGCATTTTACAGAAAAAAATATCATTATGAATAGATTATGTTATGTATGTTAATCTGTATGTTATTCAAGGACATTAGTATATAAAATACAAGTGTTCTTAGAGGTTATTGACATTGACAGCTATTCAATAACCATAAATCTGTTTTGAATACCATGGTCCCAGTGAAATGAAGGGAAACTGTCAGAAGATTTAACGTGTTTTGCTAGAGAATAAGAAAACCTTTCATGCATGAACGTCATTGATATGAGAAGTCCAAATTTTGACTGCTTTCCAAATGTATCAGGTGATATTACGTCTCTTGACAAACCTTTCCTAAATATTCTGGCCTTACAGAAAACTTGCCTAAGTATTCTTCCTCATTTTGAGGCAATCCACAATAATTTTATGAAGAACAGAACTATGATCTGTGCATCAACAAATAATTAAATTTAGAGGCAGTAAGATGGGGAGGCACATTTAAAATTATTCATTATATTACCTCGATGTCTCTTTGGTTTGATGGACAGTAAGAGATACATTTCCCTCTGCTTTTCAGTTGGGACATCACTTGTTTCAAGGGAAAGATGATGGAGACATTCCAGTGAACTAACAATCTTGGAAATACCTTTGCTGAACAATGAAAGACTGGAATGAAAGACAGCTTATCAGATTAGGAGGAATTTAAATGTGTTCGAGACTCAATGTCTTCTTCCAAACCTCCATTTTAAACATAGTATAAAGTAAAGGAATATCAGCTAAGTCCCTGGGGAATAGTAAGCTGTAGAGGACAGATTAATTGATGTCAAGTAGGGACTGGTAAAGGATCAGCTGATGCTAGAAGAGTTAGGCTGCAGGAAATATTTTATAGTTGTCTTTCCCACTGAAAGCATGGTATTGTTGTTCAACAGTCTAGTGCCTTTCCTTCTGTCAGACTCTGTGAAGCTTTTAGTGGGGAAGAAAGTGGATAATTAGCATTCCATTTGGACGCCTGTAGACCAGCAGTCTAGAATATTAAATAGCTTTGCAAAACGGAGGTTGTTTGAAGTGATTAATATTTCTTTATCTAAGGTGTCTGAAATGCAAGTTTATATATTTCTTTAAAAAAAAAAACAAAAAAAAGCTTTGCTCATAACCTCACATCTGCTTTTGACGTTTGAAACTGATCCCCTTGATACTTGACAACAAATTCCTAAACTGGAGGTGTGGAGGGAGGAGATGATAAAAGTGTTTCTGCACATGTTATAACAAGTATCCCATGTCACTTGGGATCTCTGAGCACTGCGCTGAAGGTATGGAAATACAGGATATTCGTAATTGTGGTGGTTTAACCCCAGTAGGCATCTCACCCCCACACAGCCGCTTGCTCACTTCCCCCCAGGGGGATGGGGAAGAGACTCGAGAAGGCAAAAGTTAGAAAACTTGTGGGTTGAGATAAAGACAGTTTAATAGGTAAAGCAAAAGCTGTGCATGCAAGCAAAGCAAAATATGGAATTCATTCACTGCTTTCCATGGGCAGGCAGGTGTTCAGCCATCTCCAGGAAAGCAGGGCTCCATCATGCGTGACGGTTACTTGGGAAGGCAAATGTCATCATGCCAAATGTGCCCCCTTCCTTCTTCTTGCCCCAGCTTTACATACTCAGCATGATGTCTTATGGTATGGAATATCCCTTTGGTCATCTGGGGTCACCTCTCACAGCTGTGTCTTCTCCCAGCTTCTTGTGCACCCCCGGCCTACTCGCTGGTGTGGTGGGGTGAGAAGCAGAAAGGCCTTGGCTCTGCGTAAGCACTGATCAGCAACAGCCAAAACATCCCTGAGTTATCAACACTGTTTTCAGAACAAATCTAAAACATAACCGCACACCAGCTACTCTATAGAAATTTAACTCTATCTGAGACAAAACCAGTACAGTAATGCCAAGAACCAAACTTCTATTGAACATACCAGATTTCTTTGTCTATGTTTTATGGATGGGCACAATGATCCCTTTAAAGAGTTCATAATTCTGTTTAAAGATTATATTTTTTTCTAACTACTTTGCCACCCTTATCCTGAGGGCATGTAAGACATAGACATCTGACTACTTATTCTTGTGATGATATGATATCTCCTACCTCAAAAACATTATCTCTACATCAAGCAGTGAATTTTACTGGCCATACAAAAATATACAACCTTGCTTGGAAGAATTGCTCTCTGAAAGCAGAAAGGTCAGGAAATGAATCTCAAAAACAAGTTAAGACAACAGCTGCCTGGAGTGCCTAGTTCAAGGTGTTTGTCAGCAAAAAATGTTGTGGAAACTGTTAACAGAGGCTTCTTTACACCTGCTCTGCAGAACTGCATCACAAGTGGTAAATTAAAAAAAAAAATCTAGAACGTAAAATGACCATTTTATTTCTTTTCTTCCTGAGATGTGTGTATGCATGGAAAGCATGATGGTGATCTGGACAGCTGTTTGGGGGCAGGTGGGAAGCAGTGATGATCAGCAGATACAGCTCCCTCAGTGACTCTCCTCTCTGTCCACCCAGGCTATGGAGGGATCAGTTGCAGCAGGACCAAGTAAGTGGCCAAGTCCTCCATGGCAGGGTGGCTTAGCAGGCACAAATGAGCATCACGGGAAAAGGAGGACCATGCCCTCCATGATTTTCTAAACCTCAGTCCCAGTACAGAAATTACTTTGGTCTGCAGCATATACACAATCTTTTCTCCTGAACAGCACTCATAATGACGATTGTCATTCTGTCCTTTTCTGTTACCTCATATAGCCAGGATTTCCTCTCCTGGTCATGACTCTACCTCTAAATATTGGTTCCTGTGCAGATACCTCTCACCCTTCCTTCTCTCAGGGTCCTGAGGGCACCACCAGCACTCACCATCCCTCACCAGGCTCCCCAGGGCTACCACCACCTGCCCACGGGCCAGGACCCCATGTCAGCCCCTGGGGCCATCAGCAATGCTGCAGCAGGGCCAGTTTCCAGCTCTCCACAGACTTGTTCTGCCCACCCACAGACCCACATCCCGGTCTGTCCCCATCCCCACGAAGGTGACTAATGCCCAGGGCTGGAGCTGGGCAGGGTAGATGATGAAACATGATGAAGCATATCCTCCTGGGAGCAATGTGCGGGCATGGGAAGGACAAGAAGACTGTGAACAGCCAGCATGGATTTACAAATCATGCCTGACCAGTCTAATTGGCTTTTCCCAGACAGATGGCTCTGTAGATGAGGGGAGAGCAACAGGTATTTTCTGTGGCTAAGAGGGTAAGATAAAATCAGGGTATCTGGATTTGTGAGTGCCTAGAAAATTACCTGTATGGCCAGTTTCAAAGGATTTTGATCAGTGCTATGAAGCCCAAGTGGCATCCAGTTTCCTCAGGGGTCAATACTGGGACCAGTAGTTTTTAACATCTTCATTAATGACCTGGATGATGGGACAGAGTGCATCCTCAGCAAGATCAGTGATGTGGGAGGAACAGGCAGTATTCTGGAGAGTAGAGCTGCAATTCAGAGGGACCCCAAAAGCTGGAGAAATGGGATGACATGAACCTCATGAAGTTCAATCAAAGGAACTGCAAAGTCCTGCTTCTGGGATAGAGTAACACCATGCAACAGTACAGACTGGGAACCAGCTGACTAGAAAGTAACTTTGAAGAAAAAGACCTGAGTGAGCACTTTACCCGGTTCAGTACTTGTGAAAGTGTTTTTAGAGTACTGTGACAAGTGTTTGCCATTAAAGTAGTCAAAAACTTTAAAAGTCTTCCGTGTGGATGTTTATGTCTAAGCCAGTCAACCTGTGCCCCCTGTATAGAAAAAAAAAGAAAAAAAAAAAGTCTTTTTAAAATGTGATTCAGCTGACCTGTTAGGGACATCTAGTTGAAGAGGAACTAAACTGTGTTATCAGAAGTGCCTATCTTTCTCCACTGATAATGAAGGGATCTACACAACCGTAAGCATTTAAGACACAGAAGCTGGTATTTGATCAAGTACCTCACGTGACAGAAAACAACTTCTCTATGCGTATGATACTGGCATGGCTGTGGCTTGAATATCCTGATCTGCAGTCCTGCAGTGCTTGTGAAACGGCAGGTATCTGCCTTGTCCATCCCATCAGCAGCCAATGTCTTCCCTAGGGTTCCCCAAACCAGACACTCAATGTATTGAGTCTGCTCTCAGACTCACTGTGGCTGCCAGCTTTGGATGACTCAAAATCTCCCTCTACAGTCTCTGGACTTTAGATCTTAGCACAAGTATCCTGCACCTGTTTTTTAAGACAAACAGTAAAAATCCATCTACTTTCTCTGTTTCTTAGAGAGGGACAGAGGCTAGAGCAAGAGGGAAAGGGTGGTGGTGGGTTTTTTTACTGTTTAGCTTCTATCCGGAAATTGTTAGCATTTTTAGATGAGCTGAAAGGAATTGTTTATGATAATAATTGGTTACAAAAATGCTTTCACATGTGCCTACCTGCCTTTTCCAGTCTTCTTTCATATATAAGTGAAAAAAAAGATTAATAAGTTATAAAGAGGGAAGTGAGAAGCTAGAGGGCCTGTCTCATTCCAGGTTTGCAAACAGACTTTATGCTGTCTAGACAAGTAGAAAATGTATATTCACCTTTCCTTTTTCCTGCTCTAACATCCATGTTTGGAGAGGCACATCCTGACTTTTTTTTTTTTTTTTTTTTTTTCCAAGTGAAATATGAAAACATTACACAGATCTTTTTGAAAGAGGCTAGAAACAGGTTTTTTATCATTCAGAGCTCCCGAAAGGACCATTTGAGCATAGTCTTCCTGTCCAGAGAGGAAATAGCCATGCCTGTGACTCGAATGGACTCTGATTTCCAATAATTTTCCAGCGGTAAACTATGATTCTGTTTCCATTTATAAAGTGAAATGAGTGCTTAAATAATCAACAGTAAAGAGCCAGAAGTAGGAAATGAGCCATCCTTCAAAACAATTCTGCTGTGTTTAGTTTGGACTTCATTCCATTGTTAAAGGATTTCCTTATGTGCAAGGTGTTAGAGATTGGCAATCTGAAGCCATTCTAGGCACAATTATTTCATTTTATTCTGTGTGTGAATATACGATAACTACTAGTATAACTTTAAAAGACATTTGCTACAGATACTAGCTCTTCCAGTGCTTTAGAGGAGGACTGATTTCAGGGGCAGTGGAAGGCCGTTACTAATCAACATAAGTAGAGCATCTCTTAAATTTCTCTAGTTTTCAGTAAGTGAAAAAGTAGCCTGGCTTATTCAGCTTTGTTTAGAGCAAATTCGAAGCTTATTGCTTACTGAATGACATAATCTCAGCAAATATTATCTACCGCAAGCATAGATAAAACTCAACAAGGTGATATGAATTCTGGAAGTGCTGTCTCTGACATACATTCAGCACTTTAGGTGGTTCAGATAGAATGGAAACACATCCGTTGGGGTTAAAGCTAGACATCCAGTCACAGTCAAGGGAGAGGGCAAAAAAAGGATAATTAGAGACATTGCCTAAAAGCTAGTTCATCATGTTCCCACAGGAATAACTTTGCTACCTCTTCTCAGCAATCTGTATGTACAAAAGATTGCTGTTGGCTGCTGAGTGAAACGGCTGATAGAGAACTTGTCACTGTACACAGTGACAGCATCGAGTTTGCTTCCTTGTCCCCCTCTCTCCCACTCAGTCTTATATATACATCAGCACAAATTAGTGGTGAGTGCAGAGCAAAATCTTGGATCTCAAAACCTCCAAATTTAGAATCTGGACTGCGACCCAAATTCAAATTTATGAACTAGCTTGTATTTCTTTAAAAAGCGAAACAGTGGCTTCCATCTGATCTTCCCCAGATTACTGAAGTGTTGCCAAATTGATAAGCAAGGTTCAGAAAATAATGGATTTGCTCTAAAAATAATTCAAGGTTGTTTTTGTTTGTGTGGGGTTCTTTTTGTTGTTCTTTTTTTTTTAATGGATGTTGCATTTTTTCTCTTTCCTTTCTAGCTTCTGAGTAATTTGCATTGCTTATTTCACAATTTGAGGCTATTCACCCCCTAAGGTGCCTAAAACTTCTTTTTAAACAAGAGTTGAAATTCTTCTACTTTCTCTTGATTTTAGCAGTTGGGGTTTTAAGAAAAATAACAAATATTCTGACAGTTTGGCAAGTCTAAATTGGAAATGGAATTTTGACATTCAGCCTCATTTTTTCTGTGAGTATTTGTTCCACAAACTCATTTACAAAGCCAATATTGTTTTACATGATAGTGTGGAACCTGGAGGAAAGACAAGCTGAGTGTTTTATAAGGCAAACCATATATAAAATATGGACAGGGAGAGAGACTACTTTCCAGTCACACTGAAACATAACTTCTGGGATATCCCATCTTTTAAAGTATCTATCCTATGTGTCACTTTATTGAAAGAATATTAGCTAATTATGATATATTCAGGAGCATTAGCAGAGTGTCCTTCACAGATGTGAATGGACTATGCTGTTTCAAACAAATTTCTGTCCAGGTGGACAGAATATTTCAGATAATTTCTGAAATTCTTCCAATTCTAGTTGGCTATGGACTCTGTGATAATGACTCATACAGTAAACAGTGATGTTCAGAGTGTTCATTAAGTTCCATTGTCTGTTGCTCCTCTAGGCAGTTATTTACCTTCATTTACAATAAGCAATTTTCCAGTGAGATGGGCTCTCTTTGTTTGATTGGCTGTGTCAGGCTACTTTTCTGTGATTTTTCTTTTTTGGCAAAAGTTTTTCCAGCTTGTTCTTTAACTGTCATTTGCCTTCTCCTGTATTTTAAATCTATCATGCTTCATGACAGACAGACTTGTAATTTGGACTCTAATCATTTCTGATTCTCATGTTTTGACAGACACAGACTTGTCTTTCTGCACCTCCTTCCACACTTCCTCCCTTTATTCTGCATTTGCTTGTGGCACACAATGCTCTTGATTTAACCATTTCCTTTTCATCTTCTACTTTTATACAACACATACACTATAAGTAGATATTTTAAAAATCATGAACATGTTAGAGAGACTTCCAGAAATTACTCTGCAGAACTAAAAATGAAGCTGTTTGAAACTATGTACAGGCATATTTATTTCATGCTCTAAGGTACCAACTGACTCAGTTTGAAAGGGATTTAAGTACATGTGATTTAGTTATCTTGACCCCTTCTTTCTTTCTCTCTTTTTACATTGTTTATTTTGATATTCGATTAAATTGTTGAGAAAGTCTCTTTTGCTTTTTAAAATCTTCTTAAGAGTACAATGCCATTACCTTGAGAACAAAGAGACTGAGTTAGAAGCTGGTTGTTTAGTTCCACCTACAAATAACAAGACCAAACTAGCTGCACTGGAACTATAAGGCTGTCTCCTGCTGGGAAAGTGAGGTTCCCTTCCAGGGGAAAAACCACGCACGGACTGCTGTCTCTGGTCCTAGGGGAAAGCCCATGCTATAACATCAGCTGTGCTTCTCTGAAGACGTGAAAAGACGATGCTTCTTGGATTCAACGACATTTTGTTCTGTGCTAGTGCTCATAATCATGATCATGTTTTTACTTCATCATAGCTACAGATTTTTTGTGGAAATCATCCCATTGGTAGCTTGTGCTTGGAACAGTGCCTGCCTATCCCATCCAGCCTGGGTAGAGGCATTGATTTCCTGAGTATCCTGTCCTCATCTTTCCTATCAGGACGGTCCACATAAAGTGATTTTAAAAATGAGATATATGTCATTAACTTCTGGTTTTAGTATTTTCTGCACCTTTCAATGTCTCAATATATATTTCAAATATGCACATATATGAGCATATGCACACGCATACATATGAGTGCATGATCTATTAAGTAACTTTTTATATCTAACTAATCCAATAGCTTTCTACAACGAGGCAACTGGCTTGGAGAATGAGTGGAGAGCAGGGGATGTTGCTCATCTTAACTTCAGTAAGACTTGACACTGTGTTACAGAAGATCCTCATAAACAAACTGATGAAGCAGGACTAGGACAGTGAGGTAGACTGAAAACTGACTCTCATGCCAGGCTCAAAGGTTATGATCAGTGGCACAACATTCAGCTGGCACAACAGTCACCAGTGGGGTACCCTGGGGGCTGGTCCTGGGGCCAATACCATTTAACATCTTCATTAATGACCTGGGTGATGGAACAGAGTGCACCATCAGCAAGTTTTCAGATGATATAAAAGTGGGGGGGTGCTTGGTATACCCAGATGGGCGTGTTGCCATTCAGACAGCATTGACAGGTTGGAGAAACATGCTGACAGGAATCTCATGAAGTTCAACAAAGGGAAATGCAAAGTCCTGCATCTCGGGAGAAATTATTCCATCCACCAGGATTGTCTGGAGGCTGTCCAGCTGGAAAGCAGGTTTGCAGAGTAGGACCTTGAGGTGCTTGTGGACAAAAAGATGAGCGTGGGCCAACGGTGTGCTCTTGCAGCATCCTGGGCTGCGAACAGCACCCCAGGCTGCATGAGGAAGGCAAGCCAGGGTGGGTAATCTTTCCTCTCTGCTCTGCATTGCTGAGATATATTTTGGAGTACTGCAGTTCTGGGTTTCCCACGACAAGACAGACACGGACTCACTGGAGTGAGTTCAGTGCAGAACCACAAAGATGATGAAGGGACTGGAGCATCTTTCATATGAGGAGAGGCTGATACAGTTGACACTGTTCAGCCTGGAGAAGAGAAGACGTAGTGTGATCTTATCAATGTGCATAAATGCCTGATGGGATATGTAAAGAAGATGGAACCAGACTTTGAGGCAATTCAAATATATGAAATTATATTTAAACAAAAAAAAAACCCTCTTTTTCCTGTGAGGATGGTGAGACACTGCAACAGATTGCTCAGAGAGATAGTGGAGTCTCCACCTGTGGAAATATTAAAAACCCGACTGTACACAGTCCTGGGTAACCTGCTGTAGGCCACACTGCTTTGAGCGTGGGGACTAGACTACACAATCTCTAGAGGTCCCTTCTGGCCTCAACTATTCTGTGATTCTGACTCCTACTTCTGTCTCACTTTATCACATCTTTTTAAAGGACTGATTCTACAAATACAGTTAAGCTACCTCTTCAAGGTCTCTTACATATCATAGAATCATAGAATCATAGAATGGCCTGGGTTGAAAAGGACCTTAAAGATCATCTGGTTTCAACCCCCCTGCTGTGGGCAGGGTTGCCAACCCTAGAGCAGGCTGCCGAGTGCCCCATCCAGCCTGGTCTTGAATACCTCCAGGGATGGGGTATCCACAGCTTCTCTGGGCAACCTGTTCCAGTGCCTCACCACCCTCTGAGTGAAAAATTTCCACCTAATATCCAACCTAAATCTCCCCTCTCTTAGTTTAAAACCATTTATGCACAGTTTAGTAATGTGCAAAATGGTCTTGTAGCTTCTAGGTTTGACACTGGGCTTACAGAAACTTCTCTCTCTTTTTTATCTATATAACTGAAGTGGTGTGAAGACCTTCTCTTGCCCTTGCAAGCTTGAAAGAAAGTATTCTGCAGACATACAGTCTAAGATGTAGAGGCTGACTGAAATGGTTCCTACTTTTTCCTAAGATGATCATCGTCTTTTTGCACTATAATTTTCCAGGTTGAGTTTAGCAGAGTACATCACAGAGTACAAGGTGTGCAAGGAAGGCAAGGTTGAGCAGAGACAAGGTTACAGTGAAGAAAGAACAAAATTATTGAGCTGATACACCCTTTACAGAAGAAGAGTGAACAGGAAGAAAGAATGTAATTATCCCTTCATGAGGCGTATTAACTGAACCCTATAGAAGAGTATAGTACATCAGAACTACAATGGCCTGTTTGGCATGCAAGTTCAAGGGAAAAGAGATGACAGCAGAAGCTACAGCAGGGAATGTGCAATTTGCCAAAACATTCTGAAGAAGGAAGCGAAGAAGGATAAAGCCTGAAATGTCTCTGCCTTCTTGGGAGACAAATTCTTCTCTTTAATCACCTTCAGGGTCTGTAGCTAATATTGTCCATTTCAAGGTTATCTTCCTACATCGTTCATTGTTAGCAGCACGACAAATGTTAGCAAGCGTGCAGATGGGAGGAAAAGACTTTTTTTCTTTCTGTTCCAACATATGCTTTTATGGCTGTATAAACCCCATACGGCATACCTGTCTCTGATAACAACAGATGTGCATATACCCACTGCTATCAGGTCTAGACACTTAGCAGATAAAAACTAAAGCAACAGAAGAATATTTAGTAGATTTCCAAAGCTATGTCTGAGCTCTGGGACATGGGAATAATGCCCAGAACCCAGATCTGGATAGGCATCCTCTCTGCCTCCCAGCCCTGTTGAATCCAAAGCAATTCTGTTGAAGGAGAGACCTGGAGTGTCTCGGACTGAGCCAGCAGACCCCAGGACTTATCATGTCATATACCTGTGCCACAGCCTAGATGTCAGCAGAGAGTCTCCAGTATTTTACTTTTCTGTGGGAACACGGTTTTCCTTGAGAAAGAAGGCTTTTGTTTTTCATTTTAGCAATTTCCTTTTTTTTATTACCTGTTAGAGATTTAGGGATAGGTGGGGGTTGAGAGTATGACTCAGTAGTACTGTGTTTCCCTGCTCGTAACCTGCAGGTTATCTGTAAAAAGATCTGCAGGTTATCAGCAGGGCAGGTTATTTACATGGAACAGTATTATGAGGGGAAGTTTGCTGCTAAATTCCTTCTCTTTCTGTAGCTAACTTCCTTTCTGCAGGAACTTCAGATCTGGATGGAGGCTATGGACAGTGAATTTCTTTTTTTTAGTAACCCATGGATCTGCAGACCAGAAGTTGAAAAATCACTCAGCCTTAGTATTCACTGTGCCTGTTTCCCCAACATCTTTACTCTGATTTTGCCTGTTTTGTCCGAGGGGATGGGGGCACTCGTTTCCTAGGCAGTATTTGAAATGGAAGCAGGTTGTTTGGGTGATAGCCAAATTGTTAGATGCATAAAAAGTATGCTGACCATGTTTAGCCAGGCACAATTCCACTGAAAATAGACCAGGTAATTTCTCAGGCTTTGCTTTTGCTTTATAAGATACTGGGTTTGCATATGAGTTATGTATACATACGTTTACAACACAAACATTACACACAAGTACTTTGAGTCTAATTGTCCCTTCCAGTCAGAATGCCTTTAGAGTAATTCCAACAATTAGATTTCTGTCAGTGAAAAGTTGGGCAAATCTTTAATTCCTAGATCTCAGTACAAATTAGTGAAACTCAGAGGACATAATCCTCACAGGGCTGCCTCCAGATACGATAACCTTCATAAAGCTTGGGGTAAAGAGCATTGGCTACGGGAAGGAAGATTTTGGAGAAAGCTCCTTAAGGAATGTGTGCCACTGTACAAATGGTTCAGCTGAAGAAGGAGCAGCTATGTGTGTTTTTCACTTTTGTAAAAAGATTGTTTAATAAAAAATGAATTATTTTCTGCTTTCATCCAGCTCATGGTACATTAATTCCTTTAAGTCTTTGGTTTTGTTCTTCCTTGTTTTGTGATTCTCTCAGTTTAAATAAATGCAATTTTAGATAAAGACTTTCTGTTCTCTTTCTGCCTGTAAGGAAATGTAACAATAGATGCCATAAAATTACTATAATTAAATAATGAGCAATTGGAAAAGTATGGGACAGTAAGAAGATTAGTTCCTGGCATTTTCTTGAGGAAATGCACTTTTTCATCTTGGCCTTTTGGAGGTTCAGATTCTTTTTTGCTTTTTTCTTTCTTTTTTTTTTTTTTTTTTTTTTTTTTTTTTTTTTTTTTTTTTTTTTTTGCTTAGTGCAACACTCAGAGACCAGCTGCCAAACATACATGATGGATAAAATCTATTCTGGGGAATGTGCTGTTGTAGTTGCTTGCTTTACTGGTCATTCTTGTTTTAGTGTTTTGCATGCAGTATTTTAAACAACATCTGCCTTACCCAAGAACATAATTCGGAAACCATGTAACAACCTTTGTAGCAGTTGGCGACATTCCCGGTTTGAGTTCCTCAAAAGCCTTGGCTATGGGCCGCAGATGAAAGGAAAGTAAAAGCAACAAGATCGTTTAAAAAGTGGTCTACTCTCAAATGCCGCAAAGTTCCCTTTAATATCTGGTGGCTTATGCAACTAAAATTTTTTACTCCGAGATCCTCCTATTAGCTTGGTGGAGCCAGTGGTGACACTAGAGTGAGGTTGTGTTTCACTTCATGTTGCATATAAAGCTCTATTTGCCAAGTGGTAGGTGGTAGCACCAAGGCAAGCCCTTTGAAAGAGCTTGAGCAGACATTCATGGTTTAGCTGGCGTGCCTGACCTCTTTGACACCTTTTCTCCCAATGTGTCATTGTTGTTAAGGCTACACCTGCTCCCCAGGGACAGTAACAAAGAACAAGCCAAGGAGTAAATGTAGGTTATCTGCACAGTGTTATTATCCCAGTGGAAAGCACTATGAGAATTTGAGCAAGCAGGGGTGACACTTCAATCCATTGACTCTCTGGTACAATGACAGTGGTGGTTTTTACTTAGGGCAGACTATCTGGCTCAAAAATACATGCCCAGTGACAATGTCATCTTCACTTTAGGAAGAATCAGAATGCGCTATACAAGGTAGAATACTTTCCTTAAAACAGCAGAAGTTATTGCAGAGATGGCACGTGGTGTCTCCTCTCAGTGAAAGTTAAAGAAATCGAGAAGATAGATAGAAACAGATCTTCAAGGACTTTCTGTAGATATCAGTGGTGATCAGAGTGTGACAATACTTAGAGAAAGAGGATCCAGACTTGGAAGAAGTGCATTGATAATGCCCTCTGCCTTAGAGATACTGGAGACTAAGAGCAATCATTTGTGTAGAACATCTGGCCTTGGACAAACACTTCTGCTGGTTTAGGAGAGGAAACCAGAACAGTTTGTTTATGTTTCATGCAATGTTATATGTGCTTATAACAAATGAAGAACTGATTAAGAGGTAGATTGATAATGTGGAACGTGCTGGAAACAGAGGAGATACAGAAAGCCTATGAATTGAGGATATTTTTTTGCTGGTAATTAGGCTAAAATTGGTTAGGAATATGCTAAGTATTTTAGAGGTTTAAATATTATATGTGTATTATGCCTCAATGTGGCTCAGTTCAGCTTTGATAGACAAAGCATGTGGATATATGTTTAAGAGCTGAAATAATCTCAAAACAGGACACACATATTTAAAGATAAACATATGCTTAAGTGTTTAACTAAATCAGGATCTGAGTACTTAGTTTGAGGTTATGGTATTGGTTACTTCGTTTTCCATCTGTTTTAAAGGTTTTCTATTGATGATCTAAAGGAAAATATGGGATGAATCAAACAAAATGTTTCATCAAACATTTTATCCAAAAATATTTTAAAAGAACCTACAGAATAATGCAAATGTGTACTCTGAACACCCTGATACAAAAGGACACCCTGTCTACCCATTGCATCTGCTGTTGAATACTGCTGTATTCACACTGCATTTTTCCCCATTTCCCTTCAGCCCTTCCTGTTGTATTAAGTAATATTCTTGGCTCTAACAGCCTAGATAAAGGATGTTGTTTCTGATGTGTAATCAAAGTGGTGTAATTCATCACTTAGCACATCATTTACATTCACATTTACACTGCATGGCTTATTATCAGCTGCAACAGAATATGTCTGTAAACAAAAATTATGTAATACTGTATAACAAAGGCTGACTGTTTATTTTGATTCTACATTTTCACCATATAGATTCTTCCTTTCAATTTATTTAACTAACTTCTAAAGAGACTTCCAGATACATGAAATGTTTGACAATTTTAATGTGGGTATTTTATTTCCTGTGGAATTTATCGTCTGATGTTCTCAGAGTACTTTACAAATGCTAATTGATTTGATTTCAGATCAAGGTGAGTCAGACAGAAATTCTCTCTAGTTCTAATCAGACACAGACAATGAGAAACTGCAAATTGTACTGAGCTCAGCCCCAGGTGTTTAGGCATTGCTGATCCATCACCACAGAGCTTAAAGCCTCAAGATCTTTGAAGGCAGTCAGTCAGCATTATAGGTACTTCCAAGTGACTCTTCAAAGTTACCCTTGTCTATCAGTTAATCCTTGAAAGTTTTCCTTCAGAAAGCCTGATATTCAGGTCCTCTAATCACAAAGAAGTCTTTTTTTTTTTTTCTTTTTTTTTTTTTAAGACACACTGTTTTGTTTCAGTGTTTTTTCAGGAAGTTTGCAGCTGGAAATCTACTTCTCATAGTAGGGATTCCTGATATAAGGTATCGAAGAACTGACCAGAATGTAACACTTCTCTTCTGGGTATTTTTGGTTGCGTGGTTTTTGCTTTGGTTTGGGTTTTGTGGGGGTTCTTTTGCACAGATTTGTTTTTACTTTATTCTTAAAACCCCCCAAAACTTTATATTAATAAAAATTTCAAAACAACACCCATCTTTTCAGATGGTGTCAGAATTTCATATTTTTTAACAAATTCATCTTTTTTGTATATACTTTAATATTTTTACTTTTTTTTTTTGACCAGGCCTCTAATAATAAATATAAAAGTTGAAAAAATTTATGTCTCAGACAATAAGAACTGTTCATATTTAGATCAAGAAAAGAAAGATAAAGACTTTAAACTTAGCTGCAATAAATTTGTTTCTTCTCTCTTTTAGAAGTGACCTTTTTTCCAGTTAGTGTTCAAATAGTTCACAGTCCCATTTTCTTTTTGGCATATTCCCTTTTCAGAAAAGATTGGTTTATCCCATTTGAGGATTCTAACTGATTTCTTTAAACATTCATATTGTTTATAAAACAATGAATGATGTTTATAGATAGATAAATGGATGATACTTTTTCATTAAAAATATTATTTCATTCATCAAACCTTGTTTAACTTCCTACAGATGAAAGACTGCTGAAGAGTTCTTGTTGACAATGACTATAAAGTGCCAAATGAAGTTACAATGTACGTGCTTACATAAGACTGAGAGCAAAGCTATTTAATATCTATTAAAACTTCATCTTTTGGTCTTATGAACATATTCTTTACATTTTGTAAATTATTGTAATACAGTTTTTCTCTTTCATATTATATTAAAATCATGCTTCATAAATAGTGGCACTTTCTTTCAAAATTGACAATTCATGAAAGGTGTTTTTATTTGGAATCTGTGCGGAAAAAATCAAAACCCAAAATAACAGAAGAGTGTGATTTATAGATTACATCAGAAAGAAAATATATTAAAATATTGTGTTTTGTAACTACTATAAATAAATATTTCATGCTGGACTGAGATGGAGGATTGCATGGATATCATATTAGAAACACAATATATGCCAATTTCAACTGTCCTTTGCAGTAACCATAAATTTGTTTGTAAATTCTCAAAATGATCTTGCTTCAGGACATTTAGAAATTCAAGTAAACAGACTCATTTTTTTGGTTGTGACTTGTATTAACTTGTAGGCTACTGACAGAATGAAAAAGCCCACACGTTGGATTTTGTCCCAGGGTTAAATTTCTTGACTACTCTCTGAATTTGACAAGAAATCAGAGCATATATAGGAATGACTATGTGTAAGAATGATTTAGCATAAAATCTTTAGGTAAGAGCTTTCTCTTTTTATTCAGCTTTCTTCTAACTGCAAAGAAGGAGTTCTGTTGCCTATTTGAAGTTAGCTTAGCTATTTATATGGCTACTTTGTAGAGCTGTAGATCTGTAAGTTGATAAATGAAATTAGGATATTTATGTTAATACATCTCACAGCAAAATAACTCAACGTGACTTAAACAATGGGTAATAGAAATTGGAGATAAAAAATTTCTCTAGAGCAGTAAGGAGTGTATAATATGGGCTCTAAAATGAGAAAGCTGTAAACAAACAAAGGAAGACCAAAGAGGAAAAGTATAAACAGCTGTGCAGATGAAAGCTCTTACAAGTGGAATATAGCTGCTTGATTATAGAGTAACTAAAATGGTACTTGCTACCTCTCCACGCACATTTGAGGAGTAGATACTGAAGAGAATGCTAAATACTAAGAAAATCCAGAGACAATAACACTTGCAATGGACACAGGAAAAGGTGACTCTTGGATGACTTTTGAAAAATGCTGTTCTAATAGTAGAGATTAATTGGCTACAAAATGATGAGGTAACTCTGCAGTGCTGCACTTTAGGATAGATTCTTACAGAGTAATTCAAGTACATGATACCAACTGCCTCTCATCACATGGTAGAAACATCAATTTAACAAAATTTAATAAAGTGAAGAAATTTCGAGTCATGTGAGTCACATGATCAGTCATGTTATGGTGTACAGATAACACCTGGTTCAGACATACTAATATGAATACACTCTACCTTTGTATGACCAGACTTTCATCTACAATCTGATATGGAAAATTTGCATTTTTTGAACTAAATATACTTCCATGACAGGGGAGAGTAGAATGATTCACTGGGAACCAAGGAATAAGCCATTGGCTGTATGACTTGTTGGAGGCATGCTGTGCAACTGTAGGGTATGTAGAGGACAATCTGGCTTCACTTGGTTCACTTAAATCCATACCTGAAAATAATTGTTGGAATAATCTTACCAGACAAGTTAACCTAGCAGATCATGTTTATTCTAATCTGTATGATTCTGTGCAAAACAAAAGCAATTTGCATTTCTTGTTTCTTTCCTAAAAGTTACAGGTCTGAGCTGTTGGAAATCAAAATCCATAACTTAGACTGGAAGTGTAAAAACTTTGGAAAAGATGGGATACCCTGCATTATCAAGACAAATTCCCTGCCATAGACATTACTACTTAGTCCTGTTTATTAACAAGTTATTTAGATGACAGTTTCTGCTTAACGGTACCTGTGGCACTGCTAAAGATGATGTCTTTGTTATTGCCAGTTATAAGAATATATGCCTCATGTACTTAGTAGTTTAACATGCCCAAATTAGTGCACATTAACCGTAATAGTTGCATTGAATTTTAATTACTGTGTTCAAGGCTATGTGCCTCCCAAAGCTATGATTGCCGGTCAAGAGTTAAGGGCAAAGATTCCACTGCCTCCCATGTCAAAAGCTATAACAAAAGGAAATGGAACAACATCAATCTCCTTTTCCTGACAGAGATTGTTAAGGGACTGCAAAATTCAGCAGCATAGTCTTGCTTCAGTTTCAAGATTATAATCTTTTTGGAGAAATGAATTGCTAGGAAGAGCTTTTTACCTCTAGACTGGTGACTCAAACACAGCCAAGGTCAACAGAGATGAAAGTCATGACTGATCAAGTGAGCGTTTCTCTGACAAAAGCCTGAGCTGATACAGCTTTTGTGGAGGAAGCCATCTATGGAAATTACTTGCACTTTCCACCCCCAGACTTTACCATCATTAGAGAAGGCAGTGGAAGAACCATCTGAGAACATGGACAGCTTTTCTCTTAGTGGGTCATCTCCAATGTCTTTGATAGTAGTTTTATGAGACAAACTAATACAACGATCCACAGGAAATTATACCTCTGCTGCTTATGATATACTTCTTTATGTTCTAATCTAATATATTTTGTCAATAAAACATTTCCCAAGACAATTTCAGATCTTTTAGTCAAATTATTAGTGCAGTCTGCACATTCCTCTGAGGTGCATAGAGAAGGAACTACACCTATCAAAATGTTTTTCACACACTGGCATCAACGGAAAAGTCACTCCTTCACCCCCCCGGCCCAGCATGTTTGCAAAACACTTCAATATCTTCCAGATCTACTGAGAGTTCATTCAATTCTTTCAATTTCTTCTCAGTTATGCACTGTAATGTCTATTAACTTGTTCTAAGATTGCAAAGACTCTACTCATATACATGTAAGATAAGTGAGATGACACAATGTACACGGTGCAAGAATGTAAACAATAATGATAATACCATGGTGCAGTTCAGAGTCAGGCTTAATTTAATGAACATCATTTCTAGTAATTAGACTCTTAGAGTGCAATTCATCTGATCTCTGCTAGTCATCTACATAAGGATGAGATGCCCTCCAGAAAAGTATCTTTGGTCAGATAAATCCTTGCTGACATGCTTTTCTGTTTACTTAAGCAATTTTAACAGAGACAAGATATTATAAAACACTTCAAATTTCTGAAACCCTTTTATGTAAGACTCACACATCAGGTCCCACTAAGATGGTGGGCCTCCAGCTGTATGTTGAACGGCTTTGTGTAATAGGCACACACAGATATGCCATAGCATGTCCTCCATGGCAGGGTACTCTGACTACATGACGGGGGAAAGTGCTTGATGCAAGGCTGCTTACAGGAGATATGCTCACTGACTGTCACATCCTTATGGATACTTTGCTGTTACTTTCCTTCTGCTCCAGAAGCTCATGTGACCAAGCCGTGGTGATCATGTCAAGTCCTGGAACAGAAGAGAAGGACTATTACTGCACTGCACAGCTGTTTCAGGGTAGAAGAAACAATTCACTTGGGTTAAGAAAGCAAACTTCATATCCTGTACTGGGGACTGGGCTAATCTGCCATAGTCTTTAGTGATTCAGTCACTGAGGGTCTACTGCTCCCCTGCACTTTACATCATGGCACTCTCAGAAAAATTTGCCCACAGCCATGATGCCCAGCTGTATGGGGTCTGTCTGAGCTGGAGTCAGTATCCCCCCAGCAGCCCTCCCAGTGCTGAGTGTCCCCCGGGCAGCCAGCAGGGGGTGTGTAACACAGCTTGGGAGGGGCGGAGCCAGGACAGCTGACCTGGATTGGCTGTTTCAGACCATGTGACATCAGCTCAGCCATAAAAGACAAGGACAGGGAGGAAGAGGGGGGCATTTGTTGCTGTGTTTGTCTCCAGGAGCAGCTGCTGTGCACACTGGAGCTCTGCTTTCCCTGGAAGTGGCTGGACATGGCTTACTGAGCCATAGAGAATAGCATCTTTGTTTACCTTTTGTTTCCGTGCGTGGCTTTGGCCTTTGGTTTAATTAAACTGCTTTTGTCTCGACCCATGAGTTTTTAATCTTATTCTCCCCCTTTATTTTGCTGAAGGGGGAGTGATAGAGGGGCCTGGTGGGCACCTGGCATCCAGCCAAGGTTAACCCACCACACTAGCCAAGGAAAAGAGGGTGTGGATAAGGAAGCCCTGCCTTGTCTTGGCCATGTTAACAGCTCCCTGGGGCCATTAGCAACTTGACAGAAGCTAAACCAAACCATTTCAGCTGTGCCAAGGGCTCCTTGTTTGCAGCAGCAGATCTGCCCCTGTACTGGATCCAGAATGCCAGTCATGGCATGGTTTTGTGCATGTGCATTGCGTGCAGAGGTTGGCATCCTCCCCCTTAACTGACAGCTTCTTATCCCAAAAAAAAAAAAAAAAAAAAAAAAAAAGCTTTTGTCAAATAGCAAATAGGTAAAAATGTCCAAAGATTGCCTCAAAAATTAAAGAATATTCCTTTCCCCACGTGAGTTTTCTATAGTTGCTCCACTTTATAGCCTAACTAGCTGTTTCTAGTTTATATTGTAAAGATAATATAAATACTTTGACTAGTACTTACTACTCCATGTTTGCCATTTCTCCTGAATACTCCTAAGGAAAGCAAGTATCATTTTTGCTACCTCTATCAAAAGTCGTATATTCCTGTCTTCTTTTTTTTTCTTGTACTGCTGACATGCATCTAATTTGTGATTTTGTTCCCAAGTGTTTAATATATTTTCTCTTTATAGTAAAAAGGAACCTCTTCAAGTTTCCAAAAGTGATCATATCATTGGTAACTCTAGCATGGGCCCGCTTGGGCAAAAAGCAGTCAAGCCATTTTTCCTCCTCAAAACACCAACATGTCCAAATTGTTAAAAACTATGATAAAACTAGTAACATTGATATTTTCTTTCTGGTACTTGCATTCTAGTATTGATTTTTTAGGATTCCTTTTCACTGACTCTTATCCATAGCTAAAAAAGCATAATTTTTTTTTGGTTCATAAATACTGAAAAATGAAGTTCTCTAATATTCATTTTGCTTTGTGAAGAGGAACAATAAGTAAACTACACATTATTTCAAGGCTGATGTTAGAATCCTGAGGATACAGAGTACTGTTGTCACTTTATTATTTGTAGTTTGTATTTTTTCACCATAAACAGTATATCTCTGATCTCTCAGTTTTATAGCCCCATCCATAACCTCAGAATAATATTTTCCAGATCCACAGAACAGCCTTATACAATATGGTTATCATCAATTTTATTTTAGATTGAGGAAAACCAAACCAAAATAAATATGTATTTTATAAAATATTACAAATAGTGTCTCTCTCTGCGATGAAAGAAAGTAAAGGTGCAGAACACAGAAGAGAAAGGCGTAACATTAACAAAGACAGTTCTTCACACTTACTGCAATCCAACATATTTGTTTCCATTTTATTTATTCTTACTCCTGTTAATACTTTAAAATTCTTTTAGTATATTATCTTACATCTCACACCATTTTTCTAAAGTAGGACAACATTATAGCTGATTTCAAATTTTGGATTGAATCCACCATTGAGAAGTAAAACGCAGCCCTTTAGAAACAATGAGTTTTAAGCACAGCTGTCCCTGTCATAGGGGCTGATATGGAAGTGAAGAAAATTCACTTCATAAATTGAATGCTATATATAGGATTCATTTTTATGCCTGCCTTTCTGTTGGCGAGTTGTGGTCATAACAGGCTTAAGAACTCCAGCAGGATATATTTTTTTTCCCTTCCTAAGCCTTTGGAGCACTATCTATTTGTAGGTATCATATATTACCTCTGTGTGGGGCCTGCAGATGAAATCTATTCCAGGAGTAGTCCTTGTTGGTAGATTTCCAGAAAGCCATCTGTTCCCAATGGGGCATCTTGTCTGCCTTCCCTAGCAATTAGAAAGCAGCAGATGAAGATGCAAGGCATAAAAAGAGAGAAGGACATGAAAGAATAGAAAATTATATAAGAAAATCTTGTTTGTTTGAAGAAATGTGATAGTAAACTGTTAAAAACATGGAGGCTGCAACTACCTGAACAAAAGGATTTTTCCTGCAAACTCTGTAACAAAACACAGTTCCAATAACACACACTCCCCACCAGTCATCACTGTTTGGTTAAGTTGCTCACTGCCATAAGTTTCTGATGAATCAAAATGAAAAAATTAGACACGCATATTGTACTTTATGGAGAAAACAATGGCTGTCACACAAGTGTTTCTTCATGAAAGAGAGACATTTGGATTGATCACCAGAAAAAATGTTTTTCATTTTGCAGGTTTAGTTTTTTTTGACTCTCTGATTCTGATACTACTATGCTTTATCTGAAAAATGAGGGAATTAATTATAATGCTAACATACATATGATTCCAATCTGTAGGTTGTGATATGTTACTGTGGATTACAGTCTTAAAACATAATTTATATATCATGTTATATATAAGAACACAAAAGGAGTAATTGTCAAAATATTTTTCCCTCTGAAAGATATGGATGTGATCTAATCCTGATCACTTAGGCTCCCTCTACATTTAGCAGACAGAAATCAACATCTCCAGAAAGTTTCAACCCTATTATGTTTTTTTGAATGGATGCTTTCTAGAAGTGACTACAGCTCAAGGAGCCAAGAAAACTAGCTGGGACTATACAACTTGTATTTTGGCAGTTATCATCAGATAAATTGAATACTACACCAATTGATTTAAAATTAATGTTAACATTTAACTGTATTGATTCTTCTGATCTTTCTGAAAATTTAAAATGTAAAAGAAAGACTTAAATAAAAAAACAAACCTGTCATTTTAACTTTACACATAATGTTATCTCAGGTCTGTGATACAGAAGGGAATAATTCTGAGAAAAAAAATGACAGTCTATTGCCTCTGTGCAGAGTTTGTTCATTCCTGATTGTTTTACCCAAGGAACCTGACAATGTCGGTGTTTTTAATATGATGGATTTTCTGATCTCCTTGACGGCAAAGTTAGGCAGACCTGTAGAGGAGTTGAGAGCCCTTTATTTATCCTTGTGAATACATTTGCCATAACAAGTCACAGGAATGACCATCACCATTGTGCAGTTAAAACTAGTGATTTTGAAGGTAAGACATGCAACACAAAGGACGTGCTGACTTAAATCTATATCAATTCTTCTAAACTCTGGTGGAAGTGTATGCTGCAATTGTACTAAAGAGATGAATTAATTATTATCAATATTATAGTGACTACTGTAAAATGATGTGGTTTTTTTCTTCCTAAAAAAAACCCCCAAACTTATTTTACTTATCAGAGCAATAGGCTGGAATTGTACCCAGCACCAGAAAATGAATATGTATATGCACCCTTATCTGCATGTTTAAGAGAGAGAAACTGAAAATGAGAGAAAAAGCTCTCACCATAGGATTGCACAGAATCTACTTAGAATAATGGCAGCCTTTCAGTCTTTGGAAACATAGTATGCAGTTATATGATTTAAAACTTTAGCAGCATGCAGAGGTTGCATATGTAGATGGTAGATCTTTACTTGACAAATGTTTGTCCTAATGCTTTGTTAATGAGTGTGAGTGTAAAGCTTCCCAAATTCTTTCCTTCCCAAAGTGGTGATAACAACAATAAATATTCTATCAAGAGATTTAAACTGGATGTCGCATGGTTCATCAGCTGGCAGGTTGTCATTCTGTATGTGGGCCAGTCAGTGGAGAACTCTTCTCTTCAGCAAGTTTGAAATGTATTTGCTCATAGCAGAGGAATGTGGAAACACAGGAATCCAAGGTTTCTGCTTAGTCCCATTTCCCCAGTGCCTCTTAATTTCCTTCAAACTATATTCACACCAGTCCCAAGCTAGTTATCTTCTCTCCTTTTCATAATTCCCGTCACATTCTCCCTAGCACTTCTTTTAAGTCCCATTTTCTTCCCCTCTGATCAATTTCTTTACTTCTTAGTACCATGCTCCTCACTTGCCTTCATATCCATGGTCCATTTTGCCATCCCACCATTTCCATTCCACTAAGGCTGTTACAGTGCTTTCCTTCTCCTCCAAATGCCTTTCACGTCCTCTCCCTTGCAGCCAGCCCGCTTCTCCCCTCTACAGACCAAGCTGTTCTGAATTTCCAAAGATAAATTTCTTTCAGTTGGCCTATCTGTACTCTGTGTTTGGCACACAGGAGGACAGTCTTGTAGATGGGCAACAAGCACCATGGTATTGACCAAGCAATGCCAAAAATTTTCATAATGAGCAAAAGCATGCTAGATCATCAGAATATTGACTGGAAAATAAAAGAAAGCATTGGTACTTCTAGGAACTGCAGTCTGATAGTCAACAGTCAGTTTAAAGTCTCAGTGAGGAGAGTGAAATCTAAAAGAAATTGAAATATTTCCCTATTAAAGCAAAGATTCTGGGAAATAGGATGGTGATATATGGATAATTATTACAGGGATTTCAAAAACATTGTGAATTATCATTATTAATTAGATATACTCAAGGGCACTGAAAAGTGTAATTTCTTCAGGTAGGAGAGAAATAAAGTTAAAAGCAGTGGATTGGCATTCTATCTCAATGAAGCAGTAAAGATAAAAAAAGACTTGCAGACATTCAATTTGGATCAAAATTGCTTTAAAGGTTCTCTAAAACAGGTTCTCTAGAAGTGGTATCAAGAACTTGCTATAGATTCCAGGATCAGATTTGGATATGGATATAGAAATATCTTGAAATTATTACAGTGATTAATACTACTGGGAATTGTGTCATTGTGGGAAAACTTCCCAGTTATAAAATGAGAAACAAATGAGTAATTTCTCAACAATTCAACCAACTCAAAAATTTGAGTAACTAATCTTGGTAGAACTCAGTTATTCCTGCATGTGTTAGTAGATAGTTTTACATCTTACTGGTTTCATGACTGTATAGGGAATAAATCTATTTTTGAATCTGCTGTGGTAAACCAAGGATGTTATAGAAGACCTGGCCATAGAAAATAACTTGAATTAAGTGACATCAAGATTATTCCAATTAAATTGCATTGAGAAGTAAATGGAAAACAGATCAAGGTTCCTATCTGAGAGGACAAATATGAGAAATTAAGAGACCTATCTAATGAAATCAACAGATACACAGAAATTAGGAATTAAATGTGAAGCTGACTGAAATTTCTTTCAGTCAGATTTGTCTAAACTGTCAGGAATTTTTAAGGATAGGAGGAATTTCAGATAAGATTAAAAACCAGTAGGGAAGGCTCCATTTATAATTGAATGAATAATCATGTAAGAAGTATCTTGGAATAATAAGACTCTACAAGGAGTGGAAAAATCATGAAAGCTACATCTTGGAGAAGAGGAAATTTAGGAATAAAGTCTGAAACCCTTGCCAGAAGTATAATCCAGCTTGTCATTGCAAAGGAAAAGAAAACAAATAAAAATCTTCACAGCCATATGAATAGAAACTTTCTATGAAGCAGAAAAAGAAATGAGGTTCAAATGAGAAGACAGATTTCTTTTTTTCCTCAGTTTTTAGACCAAGGTGGTTGATTGATATAAAGGTATGGAAATGCAGATGATCAGACTACATGGATTATCTTGCTGGATACTCCCAGTATAGATAAGGAAGCCCTGAATTTATTTACAAAATAAGGGAGAGAGAGAACCAAAGTGACACTGGGAATCCCAAGTCTTCTTCTATCTTTATGTAGCACTAGCACTAGCTATTTTCCTTCTTTCTTGCCCTCCTCGATCCAAGACTCTTGCATATATGACTATACAAAGAGAGTTTAAGACGAAGGTTGAGAGAGGGCTGATGTGTGCTTGTGCCCAGGATATGGCATCATCTAGTTTGTGATGCACAAACCTGGAGATAGGTTCTGTCCTTCTCAAGACTGCAGGATGCCGCATACTCAGTTTGTCTGCACCCTGGGTGAGTAACTTGTCAACTAGTTTCTGTGAAAGGTATCACCAATCTGGATTGTGATGGGTCTGTAGGTGTGGCATAGCTATACCCAACTGGGACACGCCCTCCTGGCCATGCAAATGTGACTAAAGTTAAGCACTCAAGGAACTTTCCTGGTAAATCAGAATAATTCTTTAACATTATGTGGAAAGTTAAAAACTGAATTGCTGTTTGAGACTTATGTTTTAAACATAGGATTTAAGTAGGCTGCATCTCACTCCTGTATATCTGGAAAGCTTCAGAAAGATTTTTGTAGAGGGAAGTCAATGAACATACAAAGAAGCTGACACAGTGTGCTTGAAATTCCTAAAAGATTTTGACATGGACCATCACTGAAGACTCTCAAAGAAATTCAAGCTGCCATGGGATCAGAGGGAAGGTCTTCTTGCAGAATTACTAACTGGTTAATAATTAGGAAACAAAAGGTAGAAAAAAGTGGAGGGCGATTATCAAGTGAGTCTCTCAGGATCTCTGCTAGGATGTGTACTGTTCAACATATTCATAAATTAGTTGAAAATTATGTTGAATAATGAAGTGATAACGTTTCCTTATGAAACAATATTCAGGGTACTCAAAGCTATACCTGACTGTGAAGAGTTGCAGAAGGATCTCAGGATGCTGAGTGATTGAACAATAAAAAAGCATATGAAATTAATTGTTGATAAGGACACAGTAAGGCACGTAGCCTCTCTCCCCCCCGACAGTTAGTTATATATGCAGAATATTGGAATCCAAGGTAGCCATTGCTATGCAGGAAAGAGATCCTAATAACAGTGTATGTAGATGGATCCCTGAAAATTTCTGGTCAGTAGCTTGTGACACTGGAAAAAAGTTAGGATTGTTAAGAAAAGACTAGGAACAAGACAGAAACTGGATAAATACCCATTTCACAGCAACAGGGGTTATAGTAATATGTTCTGAGTCCAATGTGTACTTACAGTGATCCCATCTGTGAGATGACAAAGTGGGTTGAACTTACTTTGTCATCTATATAAGGGAAAACTAGAACCAATCAGCTTTGAAAAGAAAAGCTTGAAAATGGGATCTATCCCACTGTCTCTCTGTCTATAGATTGGGGTCTATCTATTTAATTGGGATCTATCAAATTGGAAAAGATATGAAAGGGTTTCTAAGGAATGACTGTCCACTGTTATTTTTAAGAGAAGAATTAGGGGTGACCAGAACCTTTAAAACAAACAAAAGAAGTACTTTTCCTTGCAGTGCATAATTACTTTGTGGTATTCATTGCCACAGGATGTTGTGGAAGCTAAAATTATCACTGGATTCACAAAAGAGTCAACAGATTCATAGCAGAGGGGCTATTAATCACAGTGGTCTGTATGCTGCTTCCAACTCAAATTTAAAATGCTGGTTGCCAGAAGCTGAGAAATATCTGAGAAGCAGGATCAGTCTGTGCTTGCCCCTTACATTCTCTCTCTACACACCCACTCTCCGCGCATCTTTTGTTCATCTTGTCAAAAAGAAGATATTTTCTATATCTTTTTCTTGGACAAGAGTGACTATTTCCAGGCTTTTATACTTTGGTAGGTTCAACAGAGTGAAGAAAGAAGAAATACAAAGCCAAGGGTTAGGTGATTCTACAAGAAGTGAGCAGGACTGGTCACAAAGTACGTTTAGGCAGTATAACAGGAGAAAACTGAAGAGTGAGCAGAGGAATGAGGTTCTAGAGTGCCTTTTGAAGTGGAATACTGGGAGGCAATTTCTAAACTTGGTTAGAAATGAAGAAGTAAAGTATTTATGAATAGTCTGTAAGCAACGTGTTTGCCTGTGATGGTGGAGATTCACCATGAGGTTTCTTCTAATCCTGTGTCTTAAACAGAAACCTGAACCTTTTGAGGCAGCCCATCACTAATTGAAACACACAGCTGTATGCACGAAGCTAAGTTCAGTTGCTCTAAGTTCCACCTTTGAAGTTGCATTAACATTAATGGTTAAAAGAAAGCTAATAAACTGGAGGGAAGCTGAGATGGCTAACTCATAACTATTTTTATGACACATTATTACCACAAAACAGAGGGAGGATATTTACGGTGTGTAAAGATTTCTTCCATCCTTTGCACATGTTCTGGGGCTACCAAAGCCAGTTTACACAGTGGGGAAAAATTTTGTCCTTGGCCATGTCTTGGCAACAATAGGGTGATACTAGTACCACTGAGAGCAAATTTGTCTCATCTTGTGTTTCATAATCACATTTATTCTTAATTTTTTTTTTTATGGGTAAATATGTGTAGTAAGCTCCTAACTCATAATAAGACTAAAGCCTGAAGTATGTATGAAGTCAGTATGACTCAATTTTCTTAATGCATGGTTTATAAGAATACCAAGTTAAGTTATCCTAAGTGATCAGAAAAATAAAAAGTCAGGAAACAGCCTAGTAACCCTTTTCTAGTCTCTGCTGCAATGGTTAGGGAGTTCATAGCAAAATGTCAGTGCTGCAGGGAGAAGCAGATAGCTGTAGCCTGGTGCACATTCAGCTGAGTTTACAATGTGTCAGGATGTTCAACTGTGTGGGAAAAGAGCACGAGTGATTCAATATGATTGTATGATATTTTGTCCTGGTGTGTTTTTCATATACACATATACACATATCCTGGAGGAGGCAAAGGAACTGTGAAGTAGATACAACATCTGAGCCACTGCATTGCAGCCAGAGGACCACATGCTCTGTGCTTCACTCTGCACAGCACTGATGTGCTGGATATTGTGCCTGGGATAGGCGAGTGATGTCAAAACTTTTACTCTTTCAATTTTTAAAGTAAGGAATAGACCAACATCACTTCTCTGTGTGTGTATGCCAGAGACACAACATCTTGCCTTGGATCCCTTTGAAAAAGTTATTGGTTAGGGTTTTTTTGACATTATAAACTGCTGTCAGTTAAACACAGTGAATTATTTTGGTCACGGTCTAATTTTTTTAAATAAGTCTTTGGTGACAAATCCTGTTTAAAAAAAATAAACCAAAATTTGCATCCTATCTATTCATCTGGAATATCTGACATTACCATAAAGTTATGAGTCTGTATAGAGTAACAGTAATTGTAAAGAAACAATGCATTGGTATGAAACAGAGGTATAAGCCTACATTATTTATCTAAAATGACTTCAGAAGCCCTCAGAATATTGAATACAAGAGTTTCACAATGGGTTCTCAAATCCAATTATTAATTAATACAGAGGCTGTCTTGGGAACCTCCCATTTTTACATTCCAGTGGTAAATTTAGCAGTGATTTAAATGGAACTGTAAGAACAAGGAAAAACAAAAACACTGTTTCTTTAGCTGCCAAAAAACCAGATCTAATAGTAGTTAATAATGTTGTTTCCTAATTTCATCTCTTCCCCTATCTGCTTTCTTCCTTTCTTCCCCTTCTCTTGTTTCCCTGCTTCTCAGTTTCCTTCCTCTGTTTCCCTCAAAACATCCTATTTCCTGCTCCTCTTTTGCATGTATGCATGTTTCCTTCTTACATGGTTCCCAGTGCCGAGACCCCCCCCCATCCTCTAGAAATGTCCTGCCTGTCTGCCTCATCATTGGCACCCAGGAACTTCAACAGCTGTGCAGGAGGTTTCAGTGTAACTGCTGTGCTCATTTTATCAGGATGACTTCAGTTTCTACCCCTTTCTCTTTTGTAGAGTTGTGCCTCCTCAATGCCTAACTCTTCCTAAGAAACATGGCTTACTTCTTCCTCTATAAGAAATTAAATGCACTGTGCTGCTTGTCTCAGTTTACATTATGATATACAATATTTGTACTGCTATTAGTCCAGCTTAAAGTGTCTTGTTTCAGTGTAGCTGCTGGAAGCAATGATAACCAGGAGTCATTTCATGATAGAGAGGTTCAGCACTATTAAAAACTCATTCGTAACCATATCACTGATCCGTGCAAGATAATATTTTTCTGTGGTTGCTTCTTCATTGTTGCCATAGACAAAACCATCCAATTATTTCTACCCAAGTCATCCATCTGTCAGGGAAGTTTCTTAACTTCATAGAATCATAGAATGGTTTGGGTTAGATCATCTAGTTCCAACCCCCTGCCATGGGCAGGGACACCCTCCACTAGCCCAGGTTGCTCAAAGCCTCATCGAGCCTGGCCTTGAACCCCTCCAGGGATGGGGCATCCACAGCTTCTCTGGGCAACCTCTTCCAGTGTCTCACCACCCTCACAGGAAAAAACTTCCTCCTAATATCCAATCTAAATCTACCCTCTTTCAGCTTAAAACTGCTACCCCTCATCCTGTCACTACTCCCCCTGATAAAGAGTGCCTCCCCATCTCTCCTGTAGCCCCCTTCAGGTATTGGAAGGCTGCTATAAGGTCTCCTCGGAGCCTTCTCTTCTCCAGGCTGAACAACCCCAGTCCTCTCTGCCTGTCCTTTTATGTGACATGCTCCAGCCCTCTGACCATCTTTGTGGCCCTCCTCTGGACTCACGCCAACAGGTCCATGTCCTTCCTGTGCTGAGGACTCCAGAGCTGAACACAGTACTCCAGGTGGGGTCTCACAAAAGTGGAGTAGAGGGGGAGAATCACCTCCCTCGACCTGCTGGTCACGCTTCTTTTGATGCAGCCCAGGACACGGTTGGCTTTCTGGGCTGCAAGTGCACATTGCTGCATCATGTTGAGCTTCTCATCAACCAGCACTCCCAAGTCCTTTTCTTCAGGGCTGCTCTCAATCCATTCTCTGCCCAGCCTGTATTTGTGGTTGGGATTGCCCTGATCCAGGTGCAGGACCTTGCATTTGGCCTTGTTGAACTTCATGAGGTTTGCATAGGCCCACCTCTCAAGCCTGTCAAGGTCCCTCTGGATGGCATTCCTTCCCTCCAGTGTGTCCACCACACCACACAGCTTGGTGTTGTCCACAAACTTGCTGAGGGTGCACTCAGTTGCATTGTCCATGTCTCCCATGTCCATGTCTCCTATGCCAAAAAATTGATAGGAAAAAAGAGAAACAAAAAACTAGTACAGCAACAAAGTAATAGAAACCTCTCAAGCATCCTGCAGTCTAACCCTGCATCACTTCATCCTTTTCCTCTGGTCCCCAAAGACATCTGGTCACAGCTGCTTCCAGCAGCTCAAGTTTCCATGAACTTTTCACAGGGAGTGTGGCTGGCTTCAGAGGGCCAGCCCTGCACTTATCCTCCAGTGTTCCTGCAATGCATGAACTCGTTTCTGCCACTGTTATTTACCTTCCAGTTCTTGTCCAAAAGTATTAGACGTTGCCTAAAGTGAAGACTAGCAGTACCAGAGGAATTGACAGATAACTTCAGATTTTGAACCGTACGGGCTTACAGGGTGGATTCATACAGTCTAGTTACAGTCTAGCTACTGTCTAACAGGGAGGCACACACCCTGCAAAATTCAGTCCAAATGCTTTATGGATTGAGATGCTTATTTCTTGCTATTGACTAAGAAAGGAGTGTAAACCTAATCCAGTTAGGTAGAAGTCCAGGTCTTAGATCACAAGTGATATTTTGGGAACCAATGCCATGCATCTTCTATTCAGTAGATGCACTTTGGAGCCTTGTGGAGAAGAGATCTCTTCATTGATTCTTTCCTCTATGATTTATGGTTTTATTTTTTTTTTTCTGGTGGACAGTTCCGACAGATCATATGTGATTCCTGTTATCTCTCCGTTCTCTAGTGGATGACTAAGCACCATACGTCAGCACCAATTAAAGGCAACTTTAGTCTTCCACCAGGGATAAAATGTGAAGTTTTAACTAAAATCTACTAGACTGGCACACTGACTGGATCCTGCCTAAAACCACTGCTCTGCTAATTGACAGACATTTCTTTTCATTATTACATTTGACTCTCTTAAGTAAAATCAGGCTGATATTATCCCTGTTTCATAGATATTGAATTATTTCAGCTTAAATTAATACCTACTGCACAGTTATGTGATCAGGCAAAAGTATGAGATATTTTTAGTTCTACAATAATGACATTAAAAGTAACTTTGTGTGTGTGTGTTTTGGGTGAGGGGGTAGGATTTCACAGGACTCTTTGGTGGCTCTGAGGTTCTTATTTCCACATTTGACCTACAAGTGGAAGAGCTAGACATATTGGTATTAAAAATTCTACATTCTTAGGTTTTCAGAATCCTTAGAACCAGAAAAACACCAAAGTCACGGCCATCACAGTCATCTTCTCTGAGCTCCTGCATAAGACAAACCAAAGATTTCCATTCAGTCGTTTCTGCATGAATTCCACGTCTTCTGTTTGAGGAGCAGCACAGCTTCCACAGAAGTATTAAAATACTGCTCAGCTATTGTGGGACACCATAAAATTGTAAGTATTGACAATGCTGAATCCAGTGTTCATCAATTATTCCATAGCATTTGTGGGACTGATGGGGCTGGCAAATCAGGTGCAGGATCTCTGGAGCTCCAGAATGTCAACTTCATAATAAACTATCTGCTCTCTGTGTGGCAAACTGTGATGCAGCATATTGTCAGTATTTAGAAATTACAAATAATAATAATAGATATGTTTTAATAGTGCTTCCAGTGGACAACAGCTGATCATGCTTACTGAATCCAGTGAAGGAATGCCAGAAGGAAAACAAATGAACCTAACCAGCTGTGGAGCTATTTTTGAAAAGCTGAGGAATTTAGCTGGTTCCTTTCTATTGCCTTTAAAGGTGGTATAGCGATCTTTCAAAGTTATCCATACAGCCTTCACATGAAAAGGGATTTTGATTTGCTTTTCAGATGTTTGAGGGAGCTGTGGGACCCCAGTGGCTCACAGAATTCTTGTGCATGTGAACAAAGCACATAAACACTGCTCTGTTGTCTACTCTCTGAAATCCAAGGCCCTTCTCTCCGTCACTTCTTGTGCTGAAGGAAACATAGCGTCAGAGCGCCTGCCCAAATGTCACAGCTCCAAGGCCCGCTGATGCCTGCACGCATACCCCACGATGAATGCGGCGTCGTAGCTCCAAGGCTGTCGTGTGCCTCGGCTCTTATATGGATGTGAACACGCAGCATCACAAGTCCAAGGCCTCTTTCTGCCAAAACTCTTACGCTGCAGTTCAAAAGCAGTTACAAGGCCCTTGGTTCTGCCAGGGTGATTTAAATGAGGATGACTGAATTTTAGGATGGGTGTGATTTTGAGTGTCTTGCTGAAACATGCTGTAAAACCAGTCTGCAGAAAAAAGGAGAAATCCCATAAAAACTGTTTTGCTGTATAAGTGAGACTTGGCAGGTCTTCCTCAGC